>NC_087208.1:4203996-4212089 GCF_015104395.2 Macrobrachium nipponense | reverse complement strand
GGTAAACTCATTAAGAAGCTAAGTCGATTCTATACAACTATTTATGTATATATAGTACGTCATATCACATTACCGTTGGCTAAGGCTTCACTGCCAGACCTGGAATTGAGAGGTCGATGGTTCGCGCCTGTCGGGCAGCAATTCTATTATCGCTTAATAAATTCCCCCTCGGTTAAAAATATATGAAAATATATTAATTCCGGGGTAGAGCGAATTAGATATTAAAGGACATTTGTAGTTCGATATATATATATATATATATATATATATATATATATAATTATATATATATATATATATCATATACTTCATTAACACAGTATTGTAGATAGGTATAGATTCCAACACACACACACACACACACATCATATATATATATATACACACCATATATATATATATATATATATATATATATATATATATATATACACCATATTGGTTGCGCCTTATTTCACAATGTCAATAAGGACTGGAAATGCACAGGAGACCGAATTAATACGTACTTTGCTCGAACAGTTTTTAAAAGAAACTTTCGTAAAGGTACCCTTGTCATTTTGAGACAATGAGCAAAAAAACCGTGCAGCAGTTTTTGAAGCCATGTTAACCAGAAATTCCGTATAGTATCCGGTGCTTGCTTGATAAGTGTCTTGGTATTACTCCTATAGCTGTGAGTTTTTTTAAAGTGCTTTAAGTAGATTATATTTTACTTAATTATAGCTACCATAGGTCTATAGCTACTTAATGTGTGTCGTAAAAACGCAAATAAATAATTCATCCAAGGAAATACCGCCGTGTGACAACATGGTAAGTTTATCCCTGAAAATGAAATATATCTATATATATATATATATATAAATATACTATATTATATATATATTATATATAATATACAATAAAAGGAGCCCATAAAAACGCCAAAATATAGAGATAAAAATACTGTATTTTTCAGCGACTGCTGGTCCTCCCATCTTCAGGTAGATGGAATGAAAAAGAAAAGTTACAGCAAAAGGTGGTATGTATATATATATATAGTATATATTAATATATAATAATATATATATATATAATATATATATGTGTGTGTGTGTGTGTGTGTGTGTGTGTGTGTGTGTGTGTGTGTGTGTATATTATATTAAACTGATAATCCAGCGCCATTGTCCGTTTAAACGAAAGATAGGCGGTTTATATTTTTTCATACTTATTCCACTTTAGGTTATTTTTTATGCAGAGAACTGAAGGTTTTATATTATATCATAAAATAGTACAGATATAACCATATGAAGATTTATATAATTTTTTTTACCCGTGTAAGCGGTTTCTTCTTCTTCTTCTTAGGTAAGGTCAACTGAAATGCACGTTTTGGCTTAGAGATGCAGCAGTCTCGATGGTTGATGATGGTTATGGGTCGAGGCAATGCCTTTGCAACGGCGCCTCTTAATCTTGAGTTTTTTTTTTTTTTTTCATTTGTTGAGCTCTTTCCCTCCATTATGCAATTCACGTTTAGGGTTGTCTGCCTTCTTGTGGTTCTGTCTGCTGTTGCAGAGATCCAATAAATCAGCAATGAGGCTTGTAAATGTGGACCTTGGTCAGAGCATCCCAGAAAACGCAATATTACTGATGGTTAACCGCGGGAAGCATCAGATCTAACTTAAGCCTCAAGAGGGTGCATGGTTCTTTCTTGGAGAGATATATGCAGGCTATTACGGGTCTTTAGTTGAAAGGTCACGGAAACAGAGATATTACATTATTTTTGTTTAAAGCCTTTGTCTTACTGTAATTTATTTTATGTTATAATCTCTCTCTCTCTCTCTCTCTCTCTCTCTCTCTCTCTCTCTCTCTCTCTCTCTCTCTCTCTCTCTCTCTCTCTCTCTCTCTCCGAGACAACGAAGGTGAGCTATTTTGTTTAATTTAGTCTTGACGTGAAGACATGTTGCTGCAGGTAATTATTATTACTATATTTTTTCTTATCTCAGCGATCCTATTCGACTGAGTGGCATTTATTTTGTGTGGTGATTCCGGGTTACATCCAGCTTCCTTAGGAGTCCATCACTTTTCTCACTATATATGTGCGCTGTTTCTAATACCACGGTCTTGTGCACGAGTCCTGGAGCTACCATAGACATAGAGGGGAGCTACTCTGGCATCTAGTTTGTCCAGGTTCCATTTCAGGGATCCGTACGTATATAGTGTTCTTATGATTATGGGTACAATATCCCTCTTATTTCTGTTTTCAACTCTCTCTCTCTCTCTCTCTCTCTCTCTCTCTCTCTCTCTCTCTCTCTCTCTCTCTCTCTCTCTCATCTACTCTGGTGTCCGATGGTACTGCGACATCAATGAGTGATACTTTCCTCTTGATTTTGTCAATCAGCGTCACGTCTGATCTGTTGACACGTATCACCAAGACCACATCTCTTAGTGGTCTCGGTACCACCCTTTCTGTTCTGATACCATAGTCCCAGAAGATCGTGGTCTGATTGTTTTCTATCACTCCCTTAGGCTGGTGGTCTCGGTACCACCCTTTCTGTTCTGATACCATAGTCCCAGAAGATCGTGGTCTGATTGTTTTCTATCACTCCCTTAGGCTGGTGTTCGTACCACTTGTTACTGCAAGCTATAGCTGGTGTTTCTTGCACAGATTCCAGTGGAGGACTTTTTTTTTTTATTGAATAATGCCTCTTTTTGTATACTAGGTTGGTGCAAGCGCCGGACATTCGCTTGCTAAGTGGTTTATGGTCTCGTCTTTCATATTGCACTTCTTGCATATGGATGAGATGTTATTTCCATCTCTTTTCTTTGGACACATTTGGTTCTTAGGGTCAGATCTTGCGCTGCTGTTAGCATTCCTCTGTTTCCTTCTTGAGTTCTCCCCTCTATATCCATTGCCATGTTTTGTTTCTGGTCAGTCTGTCTCGTGTACTGTCCGTGCGTTGGTTTGCGATGTCATTCCTCTGCCCTGTTTTCCATTCTTCTGTCTCTGTATATTTCTGGGTCTTCGTCTACCTTTATCAGTCCTTTTCCCCCTGCACGTCTTAGCCACTCGTCTTCACTGGTTTTCAGGTATTGCCCCAGTGCTCTGCTGTCTATGTTGATGCAGTCCTCTTAGGTGTAGTGTGTTATTTCTTCTCTCGTGATATATAAAGATCACTTGTCATTGTGATTATATATATATATATATATATATATATATATATATATATATATATATATATATATATATATATATATATATATATATATATATATATTATATACTGTGTGTGACAGCAATAGTAATGATGGCAATACAACGTTTGGGTTTATACCGGTCACATTAGATCAAAATAATATTCTGCTAATAGTCAGCTAATTTAATTTAATAAATTAAGTTCACATTTTAAACTTTATGGTGCATTTAAAGTATTTCTTCTAGTTTCCCTGAAATTTTTTAACATTCATGAGTATGCACACAAAGTTAGCATGAAATTTCAAGGCGGCGATCAGAAAACCAAACATAAAACGTGAACCTAATTTGCGAGCGGAGACGACTGACAAATGCGCTTAGAAGCAGAACATTTATTACCCAATAGCAAGAGGTCATTTGAATGTCTAAATAGATAGGCATGGTCAAAAGAGTCATTTAGAGTCCAATTGCCATATAATTCATTACCGCCAAGAATCTCCCGCGCGGAGCAACGTAACCCAGAGCATCATGACGTCTAGTTCCCAGACGAGCAAGATGGCGTTCAGATACGAGGAAGGTGCCCTTGCGGTTTTCTGGTTAACTTCTCGTCCTCAGCCAAACGATCTTTCGGTTCGTATCTTAACTGTACCGAGTAGCCAGCAACAATTCCATTCTAAATATGAAAGTAAAGCTTTTGCAGCCAGCACCGTGGGAGTCCCCCCGCCCGGGTCAGTTTCCCGCCATTTCTGCGTGATCGTGCTATAAATTTTGGAGGGCAATTTAGGCGAGCGCGGTTTTTGTGGTGGTCTGCGAAAACCCGTCCGAATTCCCTTACGAAATGCTGCTTGTCGATACATTTCCCTGCACTGATCAACGATGCAGTACCCTATGGAAAACTTTCTTGTTAATTCAAGATGATATAAAAACGTTTTACAATTCCCTATTTGCGAGAGCGCTTCATCGTATATGATTAATTATGACTGCAAATAAGTTACTGTAATGATAGTTTTTTTTTTTAAAAAAAGGAATTGATTGCATATGTTTGTAACATGTTAATAGTAGTCTTTCATAAGTGTCATATTTAAAGTAGTTTTTGTGTTTTTAACTAGAAAATTCACAATCCTTGGAGAATGTGAGCTTAAGTTGTAATGGGTATGAATTCTGCCTTGACATTAGTATCTGGTATACAAAAAAGGCGAGCACAGGTTAGTTTGAATAAAAATAGAAATCTGGGCAGTGGTGAAGATTTAACCCTGGATAGGTTTAATTTTTAACATTAAAACACAGAACTGCTTAAAAAATCTGGTTTTACACATTTTTACTGGTATGACTACCAATATGACATGATTCTCTCTCTCTCTCTCTCTCTCTCTCTCTCTCTCTCTCTCTCTCTCTCTCTCTCTCTCTCTCTCTTTGAGTCTCGCTTCAGAACCGTACATCAGAGTGTGGGATCTGAATTTAAACTAATTTATTTTACCACAAGGGGAAAGCGTAGCGAATTTATCAATTTAATTCGGTATTTGTCATAGAGAGCTGTTTGATGTTATAATAACGGCAGAGAAAAGCAAGATAATTAATATTTGGCTGACCTATGTAAATAATAAGTCAATGTTTATTATTATTATTTTTTTTAGATGATTTTAAAACAAATCAGTAACATGACAAGTTACGGATATTTTATTTGAGGGCTATTTTTCGTAATAACAGGAATAGAATTAATTTTTTTTTATCTTAAATGGTTTCGCGTTTCAATGAGGGTAACCTATTTTATATAGTTTAAGTTTATATATAATTTTAGTTTATACAAAGTTATGTGTAAAATATTCTATATATTGCTTGTAAAGAGTTTTACCATCTTAGCGTTAATACGTTTAGATCTACAGTCTTTTTTTTTTTTTTTTTTTTTTTTTTTGTATGTAATAGCTACTTTTATGATTCGTGAGAAAAATTGTCAATCAAGATACTGAAGCCCAAGCCGCGTCCTCGCCAACGATTACGAACGTAGCTGTATAAACCCAGAGTACCGTGAAAATTATGCTGACATAGAAATGCAAATGACCATTTTTTAGAAAATAAGAAGTTTGTTTTTCTCTTCTTTCAGTGGAGTTATGAACATTGTCTTTCAGGGGAATAAGGACGTTGCCTTTCAGGGGAGTTAAGGAAGTTGTCTTTCAGGGGAGTTAAGGACTGTCTTTCATGGGATTGAATGACGTTGTCTTTCAGAGGAGTTAAGGACATTGCCTTT
Organism: Macrobrachium nipponense; assembly: GCF_015104395.2. Classification (NCBI taxonomy): domain Eukaryota; kingdom Metazoa; phylum Arthropoda; class Malacostraca; order Decapoda; family Palaemonidae; genus Macrobrachium; species Macrobrachium nipponense. The sequence continues at coordinate 4,206,681 of NC_087208.1, read as the reverse complement.
CATGGGAGTTAAGGACGTTGTCTTCCAGGGGAGTTAAGGACATTGTCTTTCAGGGGAATTAAGGACGTTGTCTTTCAGGGGAGTTAAGGACATTGTCTTTCAGGGGAGTTAAGGACTCTGTTTTTCATGGGATTTAAGGACGTTGCCTTTCAGAGGAGTTAAGGACGTTGCCTTTCAGTGGAGTTATGGACATCGTCTTCCAGGGGAGTTAAGGACATTGCCTTTCATGGGGTTAAGGACGTTGCCTTCCAGGGGAGTTAAGGACATAGTCTTTCAGGGGAGTTAGGCTATTTTCTTTCAAGGGAGTTAAGGACATTGTCTTTCAGGAGAGTTAAGGACATTTTCTTTCAGTGTAGTTAAGGACGTTGGCTTTCAGGGAAGTTAAGAACGTTGTCTGTGGGGGAGTTAAGAACATTTCTTTCAGGGGAGTTAAGGAGATTGTCTTTGAGTGGCGTTAAGGACGTTGACTCAGGGAAGTTAAGGACATTGTCTTTCAGGGGAGATAAGGATGCTGTCTTTCAGGGGAGTTAAGGACATTTTCTTTCAGGGGAATTAAGGACATTTTCTTTCAGGGGAGTTAAGCATGTTGACTTTCAGGGGAGTTAAGGACATTTTCTTTCAGGGGAGTTAGGGATGCTGTCTTTCAGGGGAGTTAAGGACGTTGTCTTTCAGGGGAGTTAAGGACAATGTCTTTCAGGAGAGTTAAGGACGTTTTCTTTCAGGAAAGTTAAGGACGTTAACTTATATGGAAGTTAAGGATATTTTCTTTCAGGGTAGTTAAGGACGTCGTCTTTCAGGAGAGTTAAGGACATTGTCTTTCAAGGGAGTTAAGGACGCTGTTCTTCAGGGAAGTTAAGAACATTGTCCTTCAGAGGAGTTTAGGACTTTCTTTTTCAGGGAAGTTAAGGACATTGTCTTGCAGGGGAGTTAAGGACATTTTCTTTCAGGGGAATTGAGGACATTTTCATTCAGGGGAGTTAAGGACATTGGCTTGCAGGGGAGTTAAGGACGTTGACTTTCAGGGAAGTTAAGGACATTTTATTTTTGGGTAGTTAAGGACGCTGTCTTTCAGGGAAGTGAAGAACATCTCAGGGGAGTTAAGGACACTGTCTTTCAGGAGAGTTAAGGACGTTGTCTTTCAGGGAAGTTAAGGATGTTATCTTTCATGGAAGTTAAGGATATTTTCTTTCAGGGTAGTTAAGGACGTCTTTCAGGGGAGGTAAGGACATTTTCTTTCAAGGGAGTGAAGGACCGTTGTCTTTCAGGGGAGTTAAGGACGTTGTCTTTCAGGGGAGTTAAGGACATTTTCTCTCAGGGTAGTTAAGAACATTGTCTTTCAGGGGAGTTAAGGACGTTGTCTTTCAGGGGAGTTAAGGACATTGACTTTCAGGGAAGTTAAGGACATTTTCTTTTATGGTAGTTAAGGACGTTGTCCTTCAGGGAAGTTAAGAATATTGTCTTTCAGGGGATTTAAGGCCGTTGACTTTCAGGGAAGTTAAGGACATTTACTTTCAGGGTAGTTAAGGACTCTGTCTTTCATGGGATTTAAGAACGTTGTCTTTCAGGGGAGTTAAAGTCATTGTTTTTCAGGGGCGTTATGGACGTTATCTTTTATGGAAGTTAAGGACATTTTCTTTCAGGGTAGTTAAGGACGTTGTATTTCAGGTGAGTTAAAGACATTTTCTTTCAGGGGAGGGAAGGACGTTGTCTTTCAGGGAAGTTAAGGACATTGTCTTCCAGGGGAGTTAAGGACGTTGTCTTTCATGGGAGTTAAGGACGTTGTCTTTCAGGGAAGTGAAGGACATTGCCTTTCATGGGAGTTAAGGATTTTGTCTTTCATGGAAGTTAAGGACGTTGTCTTTCAGGGAGTTAAGGACTTTGTCTTTCATGGGAGTTAAGGATGTTGTCTTTCAGGGGAGTTAAGGACGTTATCTTTCATAGGAATTAAGGACATTGTCTTTCAGGGGAATTAAGGACATTGCCTTCCAGGGGAGTTAAGGACGCTGTTTTTCAGGAGAGTTAAGGACAAAGAATTGCAATGAAATCCATGTCTTAGAGTGTGGGTAGGTAACCACAATGAAAGGCGCCGCTTTCGTACAACCACTGATTGATAGGTAACCATCTAGATTTCACATTCCAGAATTCCTAAAAAGAAAATGGAAGGAATTCCGTTCAATCATTCCAGAGAATGCTTTAGGGCCGGCGAATGATGACACATCGGCTTTTAAGAAGTCCTTTTCGAAAGTAGGTGATCTTACTCAATTGTTCAGGAGGCCTACATAATTGTGTGCTGTAATTACTGTAAGTTATTTTATAATTATAATTACTCTTTTTGCGGGAAGCTTGGAGACTGATTGGTTTTTGCGTGAAATTCTTGCTTAATTCTCTTGTACTCATTTATCACGATAGTTCTGTATCTTCTGATCTTCACAGAGAAAACATGCGAAGGAAAGATCCATTAAATAATCAGTATACCTTTTAAAGAAGCCGGTGGCCTGACCATACGTTGACCGCGGTATACGCGGCCATTTACGTGTACATAACTCGATAACCACATGATGTACTTTTGAAGACAATGAAGAGAGAATGAGCGGAGAAGCCTTATAAGTGTACCTGTTCTGTACTACACGCACACACACACACACACACACACACACACATATATATATATTATATATATATTAT
>NC_087208.1:4183996-4198996 GCF_015104395.2 Macrobrachium nipponense | reverse complement strand
TTATAGAATTTCAAACACCTGTTGAGCATCTAGGGCTGGAATTCCCGGGGTCGGCCGTTATCGGTGCAAATCTCATCGGATTGGACGGACCCTCCTCATTCCGTAGCCAAGCGTCCGAGATGGCGGCATATGGCATCCGCGGTTTCGCAGTTGCCATAATTTACATTCCCTAATGATTGCTTTTACGGATTCCCCTGGGGACGGCATCCCCGGTGCGTACTCTAAATTTAATTGTCGCTTTTTGTATGCCTGAGAGAATCGGCGGGTGTAGGCGACGTAAACAAAAGCACTTAAATGATGGGCGTTCGAAGCCTCGAAGCATCGCGAGGTATTACGATGTTTATTACTTAGGTAGTGGTTCCAGGCGGTACTTTTTTATGACGCATCTTTCCTGTATCTGTGTTTGTCGGTCAATCTGTCTGTAACGCTGTAGGTATGTTTGCCGTATGCGTTTCTTATCGATGCGTAATATATGTTTATGACTACTTGAGTACTTACGTATAGTAATATGAATGTTAATGGATATTTCTTCTTGCAGTTTGTTCTTCTTGCAACAACAACGATTTCCCGAGAAGGGGGTTAGTGCCGTCAGCGCACCTTTTGCAGTGCAATGTAGGCATTATTTAAGGTTCTTTGCTGCGTCCCTTCCGCCCCTAGCTGCGACCACCTTTCATTCTTTTTACTGTACCTCTGTTCATGTTCTTTCTTCTGTTTTACTCTCCACCCTCTCCTAGCAATTGATTCATACTGCAACTTCCAGCTTTTCCTCCTGTTAAACCTTTCTAACCTTTTTCCTGTCAGTTTCCGTTCCAATTCTCGGCCATTCCATTGAGGAGTGAGAGATGTGTATTTCTGGTGATAGAAGTTCACTCTCGACGTGGTTCGGAAGTGACGTAAAGCCGTTGGTCCCGTTGCTGAATAACCACTGGTTCCATGCAACATAAAAACACCATACAAACAAACAAACAAGTTTCCGTTCCAGTGCTGAATTCCGTCGTAGGTGTTTTGGCCTCTACGTATATTCTGTTCTATTCTAACAACATTTCTTTGACTCTCATTCGGATTTGTTGGGAAGATTGTGTACCTGAGAGTGATTCTTCCTATTCAACGCTTCTCCTTTGTCATCCCTCACCAAGGGTTGTTGGCTCACTTTCCCCTTTGGTCGAAGAATATTGATATTTTCTGCGCTGGATTAATGCCAGGTTCTTGAAAGGGGAGTACTGTCCGTCAGGATCACTCCCGCTGACGAGCTATGCCAGGTTGTGGTGGTTTCCTAAGCCGATGTGACGATCCAAGTCAGTCAGTGTCAGTCAGTCTCTTCGGGTAATAGCGAAATGCCTGTTATTTTCGTCACACTCACCATTATCATACTTGATATCTGTATTCAGAGAGAGAGAGAGGGAGGAGAGAGAGAGAGAGAGAGAGAGACGGAGAGTTTTGTAGAGAGAGACGGGGGGGGGGGGGGGGGGGGGTAGGTCACCAGCTGATGCCTATTTCAGTGATCAGGTATGGGAATGATTTAAGGTACCTAACCCTGATATACAGTGCGGTGTAAGGCTGACTGTGCCAATCTCTTCTCGCTCGGTCACTACACTACAGGCCCTTAGGAGAAATGGGTCATTATAAATAGATTTTATATGTAATACATACTGTATATTTGTATATGTATATATATAATTATATATACATATATATAACTTGTAATGATAACTATGAGCAATAATATTAGATAGGGTAGCGTAAAACCATAAAAGAGAGAATAATGAGAGTACAGTGAAAATAACGAGAGAGAGAGAGAGAGAGAGAGAGAGAGAGAGAGAGAGACATCCCACAAAGTGCCGAAATTAAATTTATTCCTTTATTCACTTATTTTTCTGTTTCGTGCTACGTTAGTTTTACACAATCTTGTACATTCCGAAAAGTGTATTTCATTGTTTATATATATTATATATTTATATATGTGTGTGTGTGTGTGTGTGTGTGAACTAAAAAGGTTCCCATAAAATCGCCAAAATATAGAAAGTAAGTATTGCTATATTTTACAGAAAACAAGTACTATATTTCAGACTCCTTTTTCTATCTTCGGTGGGTAATGAAGAGAGAGACAGCAGTCTCTGAAATATAGTACTTACTTTCTGTATTTTGACGTTTTTATGTGCTCCTTCTATTAGATGGAACTCTGTTGTAACATAACATTTTTACCAGTCATATACATACACATACATACATACATACATACATAGATTGCTTTTAGAGCAATAACCCAGCGCCAGAAGATGTTACCCATTATTCCATCCTCTATAGATTAAAATATAGAGATCTGTTGTTAACTGTAGATTTAAATATACTTACCGAAGACATAAGACTTATATGAAATCAGTGCCATCGAAGGACTAGATAAGGAGACGAAATGGATTCACTCCAACGGATATTTTATTCATGAACGACAGTTGGACGTCATACATAATGTATGATATTGTATGCTATAATGAATTCGTACTATATCACTGGCGAGTGATGCGATTCAGCCATTAGTGTTTCTTTGTGTGTGAGAAATGTTAATGGCCATGCTTGTGTCTACGTTTGTTTGACCGTTAGTTGGAGTCCTGCCCCGTAAGAGGGAATTGGATGGCTGGGTGTCTCAGATGTGTGTTTGCCCATCTGACTGAATTTTCTGCTTTCCTGTTGTAACTTCAGAAGTTCAAAGGAAGATAGATGCAACTCATTACTGCCCTCGTACAGTTCATCTTGTATTTCAATATGTTACTTATATTTTCGCTTACTCAGGGAGTAACCCTACAAACTACTTTGTAGATGTTCTTCTTCTTCTTCTTCTTGTTGGGATGGTGGTAGGATAGGTCTATGGAAAAGCCTAAAAAAGGTCTGAAAAGGGTATTTTACGTTGAGTTAAATAGACAGGAATACAGGAATTTTAGGATAGGATATTTATGATTTATTTATTAAACAGAAAATGTACAAAATAAAGAATGTGCTTGTTAAACAGTACAGAACAATTATATCTAATAAAATATAGCATATTTATTTTAATTTTCGTTTGTGAAACAGCGCTCTATTTGACGGTAGATTTTAGCACGCTCCCCAAGTAAGCTGGAGGTCGGATCACACCTTGTTATTTATTGACATATTAATGAGTTAATTTATCTGTTTTTCTAATAACTGATCTCCTGCTGTTCTTCCCATATTGACCATCCGTTTCTTCTTTCGAATGAACACCATATTTTGTGGAAGGTTGAATTTCAAGTCACTGGCCCCTGTGGTGAACTTCTTCCATTTGAATAAGGTTCATCTTCTCGATAATAATGATGATTATAATTGGGTTATTTGCAGGGCCAACTTCTGTCGCCTTATGTTGTCAAACCTTGGATGGCGCCATAGCCTAGATCGACCTCATGCTTTTCTGTAGTCTTAGGTTTCAAACCTCTCTCCAGAGCAGTTTCTTTTAACCTTTTCTGAAACCAGCAACTCCTGAAGTTCGGCTTCACAGTTCAGCAACACTTTACATATGGTCACTGGGATTATATATGCTTGCTACAGTAATAAAAGTATAAATAATAATAATAATAGGTTTTATGGAAAATAATGGCTATTTCAGCCGCGTTTATTTTGCATAGAAGTTTCTCTGTTCTTCTTATTACTGACTTTTCTTCTGTACTCAAACTGGCTATTAAAACGCCAAGTACAAAATACAGTACAAATTGGATCTTAAGCTTAATCGACAGGTTTGCACTGCATTTTGTATGATATATTCAGTTTGATAAATACAACGTTTTTAACGTGAGTCTCCCATTTGGCGTTTTAATAGCCAATTTGAGTACAGAAGAAAAGTCAGTAATAAGAAGAATAAAAAAACTTCTATACAAAATAAACGCGGCTGAAATAGCCATTATTTTCAATAGAAGTTATATTAATGAAGGTCTTCCAATAATAATGATATAATGGAGACACAAATTCACAGTTATGTATATGTACTTACACATATTTAAAGATAACTGTTCGATTTATGTACAGATTTATCTAAAAATATATATAATAGGCATAACTGTGGATTTGTTTCTCCATTTTAAGACTCGTGCTACTATGAGTATTTTTAATAATAATAATAATAATAATAATTTTAATAATATAATTATAATTAATATTATTATTATATTATTATTATTATTATTATAATTAGTATTATATTGAATTATTATTTATTATTATTATTTCAGTAGATGAAACCTATTCACATGGAACAAGCACATTGTGGCTACTGACTTACAATTCAAACTTCCAAAAAAAAAAAAAGTTGGTTTCAACCTCCCACCGTGGACCCCACACTGCAACAGTAACTGATCATGAGACAGAGCTAGTGATTTTTCATTGGCCGGGGGGGAGACGCGATCCCACGACATCTGAGCGGCACACCACGACACTGACCACTATACTAGCGGATTTTGAGGCTGTTTGCACTTATGTACTGCATTTCCAGAATCCAGTTCCTTGCTGGACGAGTGGTTTTCGCTCTCGGCTGCCAATCTGCTGGTCCGAAGTTCGAATCCAGTCTCGGCCAACGCGGAATCAGAGGAATTTATTTCTGGTGATAGAAATTCATTTCTCGAATAAGTGTGGTTCGGATCCCACAATAAGCTGTAGGTTCCGTTTCTAGGTGACCAATTGGTTCCTAGTCACGTAGAAATATCTAATCCTTCGGGCCAGCCTTAGGAGAGCTGTTAATCAGCTCAGTGGTCTGGTTAAACTAAGATATACTTAACTTATTTCCAGTATCCTCTAGAACTGATTTCACCCAGGGTCAAGAAACTGCTTTAGAGGGCACTACATGAAAACACTTACTATATTCTTTTGTTATTTGTCATGAAGTTTCAATTGGAATCTGTGACGTCATTTAATTCTTTTGTCCTTTTTCACATGTGAGATTAATATCTTCTGTCCACTTCTTAGTCGCTTAACTGTGTAATTCCAAAAATGAATGATTTATAGAGTTAATATGAGAAGCGTTGGACAGACGGGTGTTACGAGACTGTACACGCGTCGTTTTATATATACTTTGGTTTTACTGACCATCCTCAAAGAGACAGCTCTGTTCACCTGAAGTTCGTCTTCCCATTCGTTGTCTTTGTGAAATCTTGAGAGCAAAGACAATCGAAGAAAATAATAATTCATATGCTATGCAACAGCCACAAGATGGATGGTCAGTTCGTGTGCATCATCTTCCATACCACACACTTCCGGAATTCAGAATTCTATATCTTCCTTTCCGTAAGGGGTCGGGGGGCGTGTGGGTAGTGCCATCAGTGTACTTCATGCGGTGCACTGTCGGCATTACTTAAAGTTCTTTGCAGCTTCCCTGCGACCCCTAGCTGCAGCCCCTTCCATTCTTTTACTGTATCTCCGTTCATATTCTCATTCTTCCACTTTCCTCTCCACCCTCTCGTATCAGTCGTTTCATGGTGCAACTGCTGAGGTTTTCCTCCTGTCACACCTTTTAAACTTTTTTACCGACTTTCAGTTTCAGCACTGAATAACCTCATAGATGCCAGCGTTTGGCCTTTGGGCTAAATTCTGTATTCTATTCTCTTCAACTCTTTATCTTCCTCTGTATTCCCTGAAACATTCAAACACGGTCTAAGAGATGACGTCCCAACACGCTCTTATTTAGGCAGCCTCTCCCGGCACTTTTCCTGCACCATAAAATTGGGTTTTGGAAAATATAAGGGAATGAGAAGCTTTCAGTAAACTGTTCCCAATAATCAGAATTACTGCAAAGGCATTATAGAACGCTACATGACAAACACATCATTTTCTACTTCTCCAGTCAAATTTTGATGATGAAATCCATAACGAAGGCTTTGTAGTTCACGGAAGAAATGTCGTTCATCTATCAGGATACTTTGGAGATAGATAGTGTGTCCGCCTGTTAATGAATTGGAACTTCAGAAGTTTAAGCACCCCATTGCTCTTCTCCTTGCATTTTAATCCATTTTTATCTATTTATTGATTTATTGTTAATTTTTGATAAGTGAGATCTTTTTCCTGCTCTCTTCCTAATGAGCACCATATTCTTTGGAGGCTTGAATTTCAAGTCATGGCCCCTGTGGGCTTGTTCCATATCATTATTTCATCTTATGAATAATAATAATAATAATAATAATAATAATAATAATAATAATAATAATAATAATAATAATAATAATAATAATAATAATAATAACAGAGTAGTTTAGTGCTGCGTATTTATGGGAAGTCTTCGCAGACAGAGTTAACACTTTCGGAATAATCGCAGTCAAGGTTCTTGATTTGATGCAAGCAGCCTCGTTAACCTATTCGTGCATGGCACTGAGTGCACGCTGAGGCATATGGCAAAATGATTGATTGGGAGAAAGTGCCCTGGACTCCAATCTCCGGTGGCTAAGAGCCAGGAAGGGCCAGCGGCGTGTTAGATGATCAAGTTGAGCGCCCACCATGAGCAGTAGTATTAGTTGACGTTCATACAGCAGTATTCAAGTAGGACCTTTTTACAGTACATTATTATTATATTATTATTATTATTATTATTATTATTATTATTATTATTCAGAAGATGAACCCTATTCGGCCATGGACTTGAAATTCAAGTTATCGAAGAATAGGGCGTTCACTATTAGGAAGAAGTAACGGAAGGTTAAGGGAAATACAGAAAGAGAGAGAAAAAAAGAAAATAGATTGATAAATAAATATATAAGACTGTAAGAAAATTATTAAAATGCAAGAATAATTGCATTAGGTTAGTAATGCACTGCATCTTCCCTTGAAACTTTTTAAGTTCCGATTGCACGACATCCTAAGCGAGCCTTCCTTATCGATATTTTGAAATTTAAAGAGAGGAGAGAGAGAGAGAGATCAATGTCAAGCATAGTATTATTCTCAGAATTCCTCTTTATTTCGTAGGGAAAAATACAGTCTTTATAACGTATCTCCTTATAATTGGTGTCCAAGATTCAGGTAACTGTAGTTATAGATTTTATTCGGTAATTAATTAACTGCGGCACATCTGTAGTCGGTCAGAACAGATAAACATCGAATTGACGCACTACTAATCAGCAGACATTTGGCGACTGAATTTAATTAATAGCAGGTGTTGATAAACTTGTTTTTTTTCCCTCGGTGTCGGAGACAAACAGATATTACGCTCTAAATGGGACGGAATATCGTTTGTATTCGCGTTGTTGTTTGCCATTTTTCTCTTCTCACATCGTAACTGAGATAACCGAAGACTATAATGCGTATGCAGGCTGATCGAAGCAAATTCTCTCTCTCTCTCTCTCTCTCTCTCTCTCTCTCTCTCTCTCTCTCTCTCTCAGTGAAGCAGCGTCAGTTGTCAACATCCCTGATGGGCTATTTGAGTCATTTTCGGGAAAGTGAATTATGTAGTCATTTATTTCCTTTCCAGGGAAAAACCATTAAACAAGATATGCGCAGCTGCGTGTACTACTGTAAGAGATGTACTATATATGTTATGTACAAGTGTCTTCCAATTCATGTGTTTATTTAGCATTTAGTATAGTCACATCACCAACGCTTCGTAGCCTGGCATGAGAGCCTCTTCAGCGACACGTCGTTCACTCAACGCTAACTGCACCTTTTGCTCGGATTCCACATTCACTGTCATTCCTTCGCTGTGCCTGAGCCCCTGCGTTCTAATATTTCTTTAACTCCTGCTATAGAATTCCCGTGGTTTGGGCTTATCACAACTATACTCTGTTTTTTTCCATCTGTCCACCCGCCTGTGGTATTTTCGTATGGTTACACTGCGTCCCGGACTTTAGATAGTTACGCTATGTTTAAGTTTTAGGTAAATAAAAGGTTATCTGGTTGTACATTTGCAACTGAAAAGTGTTTTAATAATTTACTGTATGCGAAATACACCATTAATATTGGAAATAGAATATTGTTATTATTGTTGAATGTAAGCTGAATGTAACTATCTAAAGCCCGGGACGTAGTGTTACCATACGCAAACACCACAGGCGGGTGAACAGTGGAAAAAAACCGAGTATAGGTACATATTGTTTTCTCCGATATGTCTCTCGCCCTTTTCTTTACAAGATGAAACACGGCAGCGCATATGCCAGCCCTTTTACCATCCTTTCGCTGCCTCTGTCTCACACGTGGTATTTAGTTACTTTAGGATAAAATCAGAATCATGAAATCAAGCCGCTCACACTTGACATATAAACACTTCACTCCTACTAAGTTTACTTCGCTTACTATATCGCTCGTACACCCGGTAGCAAGTTAGTGTTGTCAGTACACCTCACAGGGTGCACTGTAGGCATTGCTTAAGGTTTTTTCCAGCTTCCTTTCGGCCCCTAGCTGCAACCTCTTTCATTCTTTTTTCTGTACCTCCGTTCATATTCTCTTTCCACCCTCTCTAACAGTTGTTTCACCGTGCAACTGCGACGAGGTTTTCTTCCTGTCCATTTCCTTTTCAGCGTTGAATGACCTCGTAGGTCCTAGCGCTTGGCCTTTGGCCTAAATTCTGTAATCCGATTCCATAGTCCTATATACTTCGTACATATCCCATATCAAGTTTTTAGTCTTTCCATCAACCCACCTTACTTGGTCCATCCTCCTGGATTTCAGTGTCTGTACACCTTGGCAGCGGTGGGTCGGCGAGTATGATATTGCGTGGGAATTATGAACTCAAGAATGAACCAGTTTCATTTTTGGATACGGAATGGCCTGTAACGTTTTTTTTTTTTTTAATGATTCGCTCTGTCATCACTCAGGACGAGTTGCTGTTAACATTTTCATTACAGTGACCGAACTTTAAAGAAACATTTAAGAATTATATAAGGGGGGAAGTGTTCACATAACAACAGCCAAGCGAATTTTAACGTCACTCTCCGACATCGGTTTCACAGAAGCGGGAGAGATCACTTTTTGTCAGTTTGCGAGAGGAGGCACATGACCTTTTTCAAAGACAGACTTATAGTTAAGTCTTGGTAAGTTAGCAAACCAGAGGAAGAAGAGCCTACGCCTTATAGGTATTGGAGCAATGCCGAATGAGACGTTTGCCGAGACGGAGTAGCGGTTCAGTAAGAGTTTACTCGGGTGTTAGACCCAAGTAAAGAGCTGGATTCTTATCAAGTCATGTTCAGTATTGTTTTTTTTTTTTTTTAAGACATTGAGATGTGATGTTAAATTTGCTTTTTTTCAAGAAGGATTTGAACCTGTCAAGGATTTTGGTCATTTGAAACAAAAGAGTTGAACCAAGCTTCATAATGTCGTTTGGCTTTCCCTAATATCACAGAATATAAAATCACAAACTATGAAATGTAACTATCAAATCACATGAAGTAGTATGTGTCTGCACTCGTGTTTATCACAGTTATTTGCGAACCCTGACAGTGTATGGAATTCCTTGAGAGCTGCCAACGTCAATAATAGAATTATGGGTTGGGAATGATACACTGGTTCCCCCACCCAACACATACATATACATACACACATATTCACATACCTACAAACAAACAAACACACATATACATACATACACCTACATCCATACATATACATACATACATACACACACCTACATCCATACATACATACACGCACACAAATACACATAAACGTGTGCATGTATAAGGTAGATATATTATACGCACACACGTCTCTTTGTGGGAATTAATATTGTTGCCTTATAATGATATGTCATTAACGTCAAAGAAACAATGATTTGAGACAGAAGTATATGACTAATTTACCTTCCCTTTGAAGACTGTCTGAATTCAAGACAGCCATTTTTTGTCATTCTTCATTTGGAGGAAAGCTCTCATCCCAAATCTTCTTGGACCTGTCAACCCCCTCCCCCCCTCAACTCTCTCTCTCTCTCTCTCTCTGTCTCTCCCTCTCTTTCTCCCCGAAAACAGTGGGCGGAGCTTATTGGGTCTGTATTTGACCCTCCCTCTCCCATTCACTCACTCCTCTCTCTCACTCTCTCTCTCTCTCTCTCTCCCCCTCTCTCTCTTCCTCCTCTTCCTTCCTCGCTCCCTCCGTCTCTCACTGCTACCTCTTCTTCACCCCCATCATTGACCCCCAACTTTATTTCTCCATGCCTTAACGCCCCCCCCCCCTATCCCACCCCCCCAGCCGGTCTCGCTTCGTCCCTTCCAGCTAAGGACCCCTACCCCCAACCCCCCTTTTTCCTACCATCTTCACCTTAGCAACTCGATTTATGGATCTCTGTTGGTCTTCATGCACGATGTCAAGTGCTTTCAGTACTGTCAGGAATACATTTCATGGCATGAGCGGTAGGAGAAGGCAGGGGGAGGTGAGAGAGAAGGTGGGTTTAGGGGGGATCGCAAGCAAATGGAGGAAAATCGAGATTTCTTCCGATTTCTGAATGGAAGGCCCCGTTTTGCACAGGCGGAGAGGCTCTGGTGCTTGAATGTGTTTAAATGTTATTGCTGAAGGTTGATTTCCCCTCGAAATGAAGTAATTAGCGAACGGAAAAGGTCGTCCTGGGGTCGACGACCTTGGCTGGGGGTTGTTCGGGAGAGCACGTGGCGGCGACCTGAGGAAGCTGCTTGGGTTGCTTGTTGCCGCCTCCAAGGTGGAGTCGATGAAAAAATTCGAGAACGATTTTGTTTTCTAATTTTTTTCCTTATTCTTTCGTTAATCATTTTTTATAAGTCTTTACAAAGATCATTTTGATTTATCTTGATAACAATCTATTTTATTTTCCCCAATTTTGTGATAAATAAAAGATTGAAGAAAGAACAAATATTCGTTTGGTTCCCGGGCGTAATCGATTGTCTACGGTGGGAAATAAAAAAAAAAACCGCTGATTAAGAGGGTGCGGGTTGGAGAGAGAGAGAGAGAGTCCGTGTACTCTATGTACTTTGCTACTTGCATAATGCTCTCAGTGCTTCCTTGCGCATGTCATTCGATGCTCGGTCTGTATCATGACAAGCAGTTCTGATTGCGTCATATTGGCTGGGTACGCTTGCTTTCGTACCAAGACCTACGGCAACAATGGAAGTCATGCGTTTTCCTTTTTTTTTTCTTATTTATCTGCTTGTATTTGTATGTTCGCTTGCTTGTATTTGTGATTCCATTTGTATACCGTTACAGATTTTTTTATTTGATATTTTCCATATTATATATTGGACAATGGTGATAAATATTTTGATTAGGCCTAGTTAGAGAGATGCAATACGCTTACGTAAATTTATAAACTATACTGATCACCCATAAGCTTAGTAATAAAAACAATTTGAATAACATATAAATATTAAACAAGAAATTTAGCCAGTTCGCAAACTGCAAGATCTCATAATGGCATAAGAAACAACCAAACAGCTTACGAGAGGAGGACTCAAGTCCCCCGTATCAAGTATACCTGGGGAATTTAGGCCTATGCTGGGCTAAGAGCCGGCTCCATAGGCCTACTGTCGTCTGACCTTGAACTTCATCTACTGTTTCCAACGGGAAGGTTTGGTAGTTGTCTTCGCCTACCGTGTATCAAGTTACTTTTGATAACGTCTAGACAATATACCAGACTAATCTTTTGCTTTTAATTCCAGTGCTTTTGCTTCTTCTACTCGTGTCTCTAATCCTCATCGTTATTTATTGTCTTAGGAACGAAACATTGTTATCAATATTATGATTACCTTCATTTATATTCCATCTTATGTGTCTTTCAGTCAATTATTTCTTTTTTTGAAGGATGAACAAATAAGCAAATGGTCCCTTTATGAGGTCATGAACTTATTCACCTTCTTCCTCTCCAAGTGACGTAATGGCTGCGAAGTCACAAGCACGCCGAACTGGGTTACGCAAGAGCCGTGCTTTGCTTGTTTGCTTACTTCTGGGCGTTTCGCACATAAACGGTTGTAAGTGCTATATTATTATTTTAATGGATGGATTCGATTCCAAATTATTACTTGTCTGTTAGCTACAAATTTTTATTATTTTTTAAAGTGAAAACGATTTTTTAAAAATCTGATGTGCTCTCGTCTGCCCACATCTAGTCTGATAAAAAAAAAAAAAAGGCCTATACAAAGAGAAAATCCTTTATCTTAATGCTTTATTGAACATCAAACAGTTATGCCGTTCATCAGAATCCAGAAGAGACACAGTGAAATAAGTATGCTACACAAAAATAGTCAGATAAATGCCATCAGACAATGAAAGGGGCCTTGAAATCAAATCCACCGAACCGATCCCTTTTTTCGTCCGAAAGGTCACATTCAACAACAAGCATTCATTATCCCTTATCAAGCGTTGTTTCCTGATTTCCTCCGTCTCTTGCCATCACCAGCTCCTGTCGTTTGTGTATCCACCAGACGAGGGGGTTTGATACCCCCATCTCTCTCTCTCTCTCTCTCTCTCTCTCTCTCTCTCTCTCTCTCTACACCAGGCAACGTCGTTTGACGACTACAACTTTACTATTTATACCCCGACTGCTGGCAAGCGGCCTTTTCGTCACCCGGTGACAAGGCGTGATGAATTTGGCTCTCACAAAAGATTTATATTAGGATCAGGTCGGGTTTACTTGAAAATATGTTTACGTTATGTTTGCGTTATTTAGTATTCAGCTTCGAAGATATGACAAAAACAATTTTTTTTAAATATTTATTCCAAATTAAAGGTAAATGCCGTGATTGTAGTCATGAAATATGTTTGCAATCGAAGTGTGCTCCTCTTCTGAGTAGCTTGGACACGAGATGTGTTGAGAGAAAGGCTTTTGTGTGGCCGTGTAGCCCAATGAAATGCTCCGGAGCGGCCAGACGTCTGACACCTTCGTCGAAGAGGCCGGACGCGAGCGAGCGCGAGCCTGTCTGGTTCGACGGAGTTCCATCGACCGCGCTGAGTACGCTTTTTGTACCCTTCGTACCCTGAGCGTACCTTGGCCTCCGCAGGGGGTACGGTAGGGCGTACGGAGAGGGAGACAAAAGGGAGATAATGGAGGAGGAGGAGGAGGAGAAATGAAGATACGAAGAAAATCATGCCAGGAAGTGAGATTATGGTGTTATTGACAATAGGAGGCAATCAGGGGGGAGGGATGTGGGAGGAGGGAGGCAAACACAGTGACTGACGGACAGACAGACAGACGAGCTGCAGGTACGGACGAAGGGTGTAATTTCTTAGAGGGAAGGAAGGAGGACTGACACGAGGAGGAGCCTGTCGAAAAACAAAGTTTCTTGGTTGCATAACTAGGTACAGAATTTGTATCAATAATTCTACGAAAGTGCCTTCTCCTCTTATATACCAGTTTGAAATCCCTTTTGTTATTAGTTTTCACCCTAAAGCGTTATTCGTGGAGTTTACTTCTGAAAGAATATATATATATATATATTCTTCGTGTCCTAGTCAAGGCTGTATTGTTTGTTAAATAAACGTACCATACTTCCTGGTGGATTTTTTACCAACAATATTCGTCTCGTGTGAATATAAACTTGACCTGTATGTTTACTCTTCACCAGTAATTATTCTGATGCTTTTGAGCATGTCTTTTTTTTTCATTTCCTATGAGGTTTATTCATTCTATATTCACCTGATATCTTCACAGCTGACTACCGCCTCGGTTTTCCACCCTCCTCCCCCCCTCCCTCCCTCTTTAACACTGTCCCTCCTTCCTTGTACCCAAATTTCTCTCTTTCATACACCCTCCGCTCTCACCTCCTTCTTCTCTCCCCTCTCCCTCTCTCCCTCGCTCGTATCTTCCTCCCTCGCTCCCTCCATCGCTTGAAGACCACACCCCCATATGTCCCCCCACCCACCGAAATCCCCCCACCCCCTCCATCCAACTCCAACACAGCTACCGGCTTTATGGTTCGCTGTTGTAGTTTGCTTGCTTCACTTCCAGCCAAGGGGGATATTATGGAGTGACATGCATTCTGCACGCGTTTTTGCCACTTCTTTTGCAAGCAGTCTGGCTCTTTTGCCTCGGATAGGGCCAAGGTGTGACTTACGCGACTGCCCGACGTTAATTAAAGACGTTGATGTGGTTTGCTTGTATTACTTCTTGATTGGAATGATTGGTTCTGTTTTTGCTTTTTTTTCTCTCGTTTTTTGCGATTGTGCTTGTGTACCTGTCGAGTTGCTACTTGGCGTAAATTGAGAGGGTTTTTTTCGTTTATGAGAGCTGCCGGTTCAGAGAGAATTTTTGCCTCTCATAGTGACTCGTGAAACTGATGATTTTGATCTACTTGTAACTTTGTCGTCAGGAATTTAAAAGCGAAATATATCTGATTTTGATAGCTTCAAGTCACAGGCAACCATGCCATTGGTGTCTGATGGCAACTCATGTACCCACCTGACACTCTCGACGAATGGATCTTGGTCGATTCGACGAAAGCACGGGAAGAATTCTTGATTATTTTGTAAGATTCTCAGCGACTTGGACGATTGATAGTCAATCCTCTGTCAGTTTTGTAGTTATCAATGTGAGGCAGATTACAGGGCTATGGTATTACCATATTAGATGTGTGATTAATTAAGAGATTAAGAGATTTGTCCCGAGGGAGGCGATCTCACCTTTTCAGCTTGTCAGGCCCATGGTCTAGACCGAGCACGGACGAAAAGAGCGTTTTTATAGTATTTTTTAGAAGTCTAACCCAAATCTTGGTGGTTATTTATGATTGAATAAGCGTATTTTGGGACCTTCAAGGTTGCTTGCTTGCTCGGCGAAGCGACTTGAGCTGAATAGGCAACCTTTTTGACAGACACGTGATAGGAATATCTCTCTCTCTCTCTCTCTCTCTCTCTCTCTCTCTCTCTCTCTCTCGCCTCTCTCTCTCGAAAACAAACAAATATTTTTAATATCTTCTCATTGTTCACAGGCCAAAGGTAGATTTTATTAAACAATGAGCTGAAATAAAATTTATTATTATTATTATTATTATTATTATTATTTATTATTATTATTATTATTCACTTTGCACGTTCGTGCGCCCACACACATATATACATACACACGTGTATATATAT
>NC_087208.1:4163996-4181496 GCF_015104395.2 Macrobrachium nipponense | reverse complement strand
GCTTTATTTTTGTATCATCGTGATTATCGCCTCTATCATAGTCTCATAGTTCTTACCGAACAGGTTTGGGTCTTTCAATTGCCCTGACGCGCAAAGGAGGAGCCCAGAGCCAGACGATACTGTCACTATAGAAGCTGTTTATCATACAAATGAGAAATTCTCTCTCTCTCTCTCTCTCTCTCTCTCTCTCTCTCTCTCTCTCTCTCTCTGTCTAGATTTATTACGTCTTTTAACCGTCCGTACCTCTGCCTTCCAGCCAGCAGCAACCGTCCCCCGCTTGTTTCCTCCTCGAATCACCCTATCGGCTATTAGGCGTCTGTAAACCGAATCAAATTGAGGGAAAGAGACAGATAAACGACAGGAATTGAAAGAGCCTCGGGCGGGAAAACAGGTACCGCGATGGGACCTTTCCCCCATTCCTCCACTGAAAAGTCGATTACGTGTTTTGGAGCGGTTGGCGCTGAGAGAGACCGAGAGATAGATACAGAAAACTGCCATCTTTATATTTAAGAATGCCCACCAAACCAACTTTAGGGTAACTGATTACTTGAATGTCGTGTGACACTTCTGACAGAATTTTAGTCAGTAGTGTTGAGTCTAGAGGTCCACACTATAAAAAATTTATAGTGCCTTTTATACCAATTAACACCTCACCAACCTACATGCGGCCGAAGGGAAAGTCGTTGGCTAACATAAGCCACCTAGATGAAGAGTATTTTAATGCTGATGTATAAAACTGGATTTATGAGAGAGAGAGAGAGAGAGAGAGAGAGAGAGAGAGAGAGAGAGAGGACAGCGGGACAGATCTGCACCATTAGAGAGGAAAAAACGGAAACATACCGACGCACAAAGGGATTACCGCCAATTGATATAAGAATCGATACGGATCTCTCTCATGTGCGGGATATTGAGAGGGAGGGGTCCGGGTATCGGTGGTAGGGGATTTAAATAGTCTCATAGAGGAAGGTCGGCGTCTAGTGCTACCTGTTTTTGATCCCAATTGTTGCATTCAAACGTTCCTCAATGGGGAGGGAGTGATGGAACTGGAAACTCCATAATATCAACATAATATCAATATTTATATGCGTTTGAGCGTGAATAGGATGCATTTACGCGTCTTTTTTTCCTCTTTCATGGAGGGAAATACTCGCTCTCCTGGGAACAGGGGGGGAGGGGGGGTGAGCTTTGCCTGGTTGTGAAAAGGGGTCGAGGGATTCATGGCTATGCTATTGGTGCAGACAGATAGATACATTGTTTATCACAATTTTGTTGATATTTTGTTCATAAGATTTAGGCCGTAAGTTAGTTTCCTTTTGATGAGGCGCGTTCATTGTCATTACCATGGAGTCAGAGGAACATTCGGTCTTTTAGGTTTTCTTTTTATTATTTCGGGTTGACCAAACAAGCAACGTTATGCATAACTGATTTGGGATTATTTGGCTATGGAATATTATTAACTATTCTAGGCCTATAGTAGATTCACATCAACCGTGCACGTGATGTCTAGGCCAGTCCCTTACGACGCTCCTGATTGGCTGTCGATAAGCCAGTCATAGGACTGGAAACTCTCAATCTCTCTGGAGAGTTCACATAGGCAGGATCTATGTACCACCTCTCCTGAGGGATAATTTTGAAGACGTATCCCTCAGGAGAGGTGGAACATAGATCCTACCCATGTGAACTCTCGAGAGAGACTGAGAGTTTCCAGCTCCGTGATTGGCTTATCAACAGCCAATCAGGAGCGTCGTAAGGGACTGGCCTAGACATCATATGCACGGTTGATGTGAATCTACTACAGTATCGAACTATAGTCATTGAGTGTGGCATACTAAACAAATTAACCTTTTCCCCTTTTTTTCTTTTGCAAAACATATAATAATTCTTCCTTTCTTGATTTTATAGTTGATGAATAACTTACTCCTGAAGGGAGTTTCATTATACGTGCATCTGCCCCGGCTAGGATTCAAACTTAGGCCTATTCTGTTAATGCAAGTCAAAGGGGGACACAGTCATTCGGCCATCAAGAGAGATATAAGTAGGTTTTCGACTGTGCTGTACATATTCCCGTATAATTCATATTCGAGTCCGATGTATTTATCGTATAAAAACAAGTAAAAAGAGGGATGAGGAAATATAAGTAGGTCAATCGAGATGAGAGTGAGACGGGATAAGGAGAACAAAGAAGGAAAAGAGAGTTGAGAGGGTAAACAAGAACTTTAGGGAGAATAGAGAAGTTGCTGTATACGGAATAAAAGATAGGATGTAAGTGGTGAAATAATATCTGAAATAAATGTAGTCCTGTTTGATGTAGCGATTATTTAACAAAAAAAAAAAAAAAATTAACACATAGAATAAAGCAGATAGAGTTGAATACTGAAAGACTGAAAAGTTAGTGTAAGTTTAAGAATGCTTATGGAAGTGATCATTGAAAGCAAAAAGGAGAACGACTGAAAAAGGTTAAAGAATGGAAACACACTGAGAGTTGATGGGACTGATCAAGTTTTGCTAGGTTATACCTAGGTGAAGGAAAAATTATAAGTACGTAAAATAGTTGAGGTTGTTGAGGAGAGCTGTTTATTTTGTATATTAACATGAGAAGAATCGATAGGTTAAGAAATATAGTGTATAATTGGTAAAAAGGTTAGCATACGTGTGTGTTCAGAATATCGTGAGATGGCTCTGTCATGTTAGGGGGTTATTGATGCATTAATATTAGATGAGCCTTCGGTGCAGGCGTTTACGACGTGAAAAGATAATATCTATAGTAGTATTACGAGCACTAGAAGTGGTTAGAAAACGCTGCATTCCTTGGAGATACAAACACCGAAAACCAAACTATGGTTATAAAGAAAACGGCGGCATTGAAGGGGGGACTTGGGAAACCGTTCGTAGTACTGATATTCTTACTTTTAACAAATTATTTAAAAAAAAAATAATTTTTTTCTTTTTCTTTTCCATTTTTGTTTTTGTTTTTTGTATAACTGCATTATAACGTCTTGTTATTCGAAGATGGTCAATGGGCGTAGTTAGTTTCCACAAATTTTTAAAATTCTCTCTCTCTCTCTCTCTCTCTCTCTCTCTCTCTCTCTCTCTCTCTCTCTCTCTCTCTCTCCTATATATATATATATATATATATATATATATATATATATATATATATATATATATATATATATCTGTGTGTGTGCGTGTGTGTGTGTGTTTGTGTGTGTCCCTAATTAGTCTTGAAGTTAATTAAGGAACAATTACAATGCGGTTGTGGGCAAGAATACATCGCAAATGGAACAGCAATAGATTTTGTCATTTTCATTATAAACAGCAAACAATAGTAACTTTACAACAGTGCCTGAGGGGCAACCGAGTCCTTACAAACTATTCACGAGAGAGAGAGAGAGAGAGAGAGAGAGAGAGACGGAGAGAAGATTTGTGGGGAGATTTGTTTTGAAATTTGCAAACATAAAAAAGAAAAAGAAAAAAATCCTGCAAAAACCAGTGTTGGAATTGTTAATATAAAAACTGGTTTCCGCGAACAAAAACACTTCTGTGAAATAAACTTTCCAAACAAGATCGAGGAAATATTTTTTTGGCGAGACATAAAAGCAATCAAATACAAAAGAAGAAGAAAAAAAAATTAGACCCAAGCAAGCGAGCAAGGTGCGATGAGTACTCTTCCACCAAGTAGGTAAAATCGTGCCTGAAAGAAAAAGTCGGCAAATTTCAATTTCGCAACCATACTGTGCATGGTCCGTCCCTTTGCATGTTGTGTACTACTTACTCTATAAAAAAAAAAGTTCTGCAATAATTTTTCCTCAGTGCTTGCAAACTCCTAGGCCCAGTGGAGACTGTGGAAGACAGGCTTCCATAAGAGTGGTTGTGCTGCGCTCGCTAACCCTGTGTGATTGTGTGTATGTGTGTGTGTGTGTGTGTATCGCTTTTGCATGTACACTCTGGAGTGTGCCTGGATGCAAGCGAGAGTCGTGTGCGCTTATGTGTGCGCGCGCGTGTGTGTGTATGTGAGTGTTTATGTCTGTGGCAGCCGTGTACGCGCGCGTGTGTGTGTGTGTGTGACCTCAGTGGCTGGAATGTGCTTTTGCTCGTATCTTATGATAGAGATGTTGGCTGATGTTTTTTGCAGATTCATTTGATGTGATTTGCATGCATGGATGGACGCTACATGATGCTATGATCGTATTTCTTCTTTTTTTTTTCATGTTTGTCAAAAGCATAGGAGAAGATTTCTCTCATTTATTTCGTTGAACGCCCAAGGTACAGAGTTGCTTTTGAGCGCTTCAGTGTTCTCTCTCT
Source organism: Macrobrachium nipponense (assembly GCF_015104395.2). NCBI lineage: Eukaryota > Metazoa > Arthropoda > Malacostraca > Decapoda > Palaemonidae > Macrobrachium > Macrobrachium nipponense. The sequence goes on along the minus strand of NC_087208.1, from coordinate 4,177,191 downwards.
CTCTCTCTCTCTCTCTCTCTCTCTCTCTCTCTCTCGAAAGCCTTTGAACGAGACGGGGAGGTCGCTTTGCTTTTAATTGTTTTGATTTATTCCCCCCACATATTTTAAACCCATTTTAGATCGAACTCTCTCTCTCTCTCTCTCTCTCTCTCTCTCTCTCTCTCTCTTGTGCAAGCCACTGCAACAGTGGCACCAACAGGCACCAATTGCAACACACGCGAACTAAATCTGATATGTTGCAACGTTGACAGGACCGTTTTGAGTTTGACCTTCACCTACAAGGACGAACAACAAGCGCAGTCGGAGGGTGTAGATACAGATACTGTCTGGTCTTCTATATGTATGTGTAGTGTAGCTTCCATGCTCACACATACATACATACACAATCAATGGGTAGAAAGTTTTTTTTTTTTTAATGCATTATGCATGTAGACTGGCAACACTGTTCGTACCTTACCTTACAGACCTTACATCTTGTTCGGGTTGCCCCAGGTCCCTCAGTGTGAGGCACCTCTAATGTCTACCAGAGAGTTGCTAGTACATCTTCCGGTATATTTTGCATCTTCCAATCTTGGATGGTCTGGGATGCAGTTTAGATATTTGTCGAGCTTATTCTTAAACACATCTACGCTCACTCCTGATATATTCCTCAGATGAGCTGGCAACGCATTGAATAGACACTGCATTATCGATGCTGGTGCGTAGTGGATTTAATGTCCTGTGTGCTTTCCTTATTTTTCCTGGTATAGTTTTGGGCACTATTAATCTACCTCTGCTTGCTCTTCTGATATTTTTTAGTTCCATGATATTTTCTGCTATTCCTTCTATCTGTTTCCATGCCTGAATTATCATGTAGCGTTCTCTTCTCCTTTCTAGACTATATATTTTAAGAATTGTAGTCTTTCCCAGTAGTCTAGGTCCTTAACTTCTTCTATTCTAGCTGTAAAGGACCTTTGTACACTCTCTATTTGTGCAATATCCTTTGATAGTGTGGTACCATATCATATTGCAATATTCAAGTGGACTACGAACTATGTTTTATAAAGCATAATCATGTGTTTCAGCTTTTCTTGTTTTGAAGTGCCGTAACAACATTCCCATTTTTGCTTTACATTTTGCCAACAGAGTTGCTATTTGATCATTGCATAACATGTTCCTATGCATCATCACACCAAGGTCTTTAACTGCTTCCCTTATTTGTGATGGTCTCATTATTAGGTCCCTTATATGCATATAGCTTTCTTTCTCTGTCTCCATAATTTATTGATTCAAATTTATCAGAGTTAAATACCATCCTATTTACCTACTGCCCAATCATATACTTTGTTAAGGTCTCTTTGTAGAGCGTTCCTATCTTCATCACAAGTAATTTCTCTACTTATTCTTGTGTCATCTGCGAAACTATCACTACCGAATCCTTCACATTATTGTCTATGTCTTCAATCATAATAACAAACAGTATTGCAGCTAACACCGTACCTTGCGGCACACGGATATTACCTTGACTTCATCCGATTTCTCGTCGTTTGCAATAACTATCTGTTTTTTCTGTTGTGTAAAAATTCTTTTAACCATCTTTCCTACTTTATCCACGATATTGTGTTTTCTAATTTTCTTCGCTAATATATTATGGTCTACTTATCAAAAGCTTTTGCAAAGTCTAAATAAACCACATCTGTTTCATTTCCGCTTTTCATATTTTTGAATATGTTCTCACGGTGGACTAAACAGTTGGGTTTGGTGTACTTTTTCCGGGTACGAAACCATGTTGTCCTTTATTAAACAAATTATTATTAATGTTTCATAATATTTTTCTTCATTACCCTTTCATACACTTTCTATATGTGATGTTAGACTACAGGCCTATAATTACTTGCCTCTAGTCTTGATCCACTTTTGAAAGTAGGGGTAATATATGCTAATTTGTGCTCATCATAAATCTTGCCTGTATCTACACTTTGTCTTAATAATATTGCAAGTGGCTTTGCGATAGAATGAACTACTTTCTTTAACAAAATAGCAGGAATTCCATCAGGCCCTGCAGCAGCTCCATTTTTATTTCATTAATAGCCTGCACAATATCAGCTTCATTAATATCTATGTCAGCTAAATATTCACTATTTTCATCCCTTACTTCTATATCATTATCTTCATTATCTATTCTAGGGGTGAAATTCTCTTCTTATATCGTTCTGCCAGTATGTTGCAAATTTCCTTTTTTTCATTCGTTAATCTCCCTTCAATTCTCAGAGGGCCCTATTTCTATTCTTCTTTTATTCATCTTCTTCGCATATGAGTATAAATAGTTTGGGGTTTTGTTTGATATTTAATAGGGTTTTTTCTTCCAAGTCCCGTTTTTCATTTTCTTTTGATTGTATATCTTTTGTTCTGCATTTTCTATCTTACTTTTTAGTTCTATAACTTTCCTGCATGTTTTTTTCTTTTGCAAGACCTTTTTTCCACTTTCTGATTTTCTGGAACAAGATCCTTCTGTCTCTTGGTATGCATGAATGATGTTTACTTTTCTTCTTCGGTATATATTTTTCCACTATTTTCTCCAAATATTTTATAATAATCTCGTATTTACCCTTATGTCATCACTTACGAAAATGTTATCCCAATCTTGTTTAATTCTTCATTAATTTCTGACCATTTTATATTTTTACTGTAGAAGTTGTATTTTCCATATCCTTCCCACTTTTTCATTCTTGCTTATCTCTATTTTCACTTGCTTTGGAATGAACTGTTAATTCTATGACATTATGGTCTGAAATATTCGCATTATAAACTATTATTTCTTAACATAATTCATCTCGTTCACAAATACTAGGTCTAAAGTATTTTCCTTTCTTGTTGGCAGGTGATTTATTTGTTGAATGTTGTATTCTAGTAGCATATCTAATAGCTTTTCAAATTGCCTCTTATCTTCTGCACTACTATTACTCTTTTTTGTTTTTATATGTATAAGTACAACCACAATCTCCTATTCGTTCTTTCCATTCTACGAAAGGAAAGTTGAAGTCACCAGATAGGAGAATAGTCCAGTCCTTGTGATTTCTACATATATCATCCAATTTTTCAATTATTAAGTCAAACTCTTTCAGTATTAGGAGCTTCCTATATATTACTATGTTCATCAATTTTTCAGATTCAAATTCTACCGCTATTAGTTCACATTCTGAGTTACCTATATTTCTCATATATTTTTCCTTGTTTTTTTTGTCTTTTTTTTGCCATATATTGCGGTTCCCCTTGATTCCTATTTTTTCTATCTGATCTATAAGTTTGGAACCCTTTTATTTGATCATCATTCCACAGTCTCTTGGGAATACCAGGTTCACTTATATTCATTATATCTATTTTCTTTCATTTTGGGTTAGTTCTTCTAAGTACTCTATTTTTCTTTTTGAGTTACCTCGTAAAACTAAACCCTGCGCATTCATCACTATGATGGTTTGCGTGTTTTCTCCATTCATTTAATACTGGTAGTAATAAGGATTTTCCCATGTTCTTTCTGCTTCTGGTTTGGGTGTATGTTTGTTTCTTTTTTTTCATTTCCAGAAATTCTGACATTAAAAATCCAATCAACTTTTCCATAATATTTGATCTTCTTCATCATAATTATTCATTTTGTGTCTGAATCTGCAATTTTCTCCGTTTCTGACAATACAATCCTCATTGATAATAAATACAGTTATTATCTCTTGAGTATAATTTCGGAGCTGATGCTTTGAAATTTTTTGCTGACACCTCTGCATATCTCATTGGTGGTTTGCTTTTCTCTTTTACCTGATATTCTTGATTTCTCTCTTTATTTGTTTGTTTTCTTTCTTATTTTGGGTTTTGGATTTTATTACTTGGTTGGTTGGTTATTTATTTGATTATGATTCATGGCTTACAGGGTGCATATATTTGGTATTTTTTGGTCGAAACTTAAACATCCCTTTTCCTTCTTTTAGGTTTTACATTTTTTATTTTGTGGATGCAGATTCTCTGCCAATCATTCCCCATATCCATCTAAGTATGCCAACATTTACCATATATTTCATAGTTTTTGACATATTTCTTAGGATGTTTGGTAAGTAACCATCTTTCTCCAAATCTGCAATTCCCTCTTTTCAAAAGGTTGCAGATTTTGTCTTTCTTGTCTATTTTTTCCTCTTTCCCGTCATTGTATAGATCTGGGTAGAGCCTCTTCGGGATTTGCTTTTTCTGTTGTCATATCGAAATTTATTTATTTTCTTTCGTTAGGTATGCTGCTTTATTGCCTCATATGTAGTATCAATGAGTATCAATGAGTACGTACAACCATCCATATTACATTCAGCCGTAGAACACAATTGTTACACATCTGTAGACGCACTTAATTCTTGTCACCTTATCATACATCTTTATATCGCTGAGATGCAAAATGAAAACATACAAGCAGACGTTAGAATCACAATTCGTGTGTGAGTCAAACATAACTGGGATCAGGCAGCTAGACTATTTAGTTAGCGGCACTTTTATTATATATATTATATTGACGATCAACCGAGACTGGTCGTTCATATGTTAGAAGATTTCAATCTACATAGAAAAGGAAAACAAGTAAAAATGCGCCGTAGTTTCTTAGGCGCAATCCATTTTTCTGTCCGGTTGTGGTGGCTTCAGCCACTACCCATAAAACTCTTAGCCGCGGCCCATGAAACTCAGCCACGGTCCGGTGGTGGCCTATGTTGTTGGTACCCATAGCGTTGCCAGAAGTAACGATTATGTCTAACTTAACCTTGAAATTAAAAACTAATGAGGTTAGAGGGCTGCAATTTGGTATGTTTGATGACTGGAGGGTGGATGATCAACATACCAATTTGCAGCCCTCTAGCCTCAGTGTTTTTTAAGATCTGAGGGCGGACTGAAAAAGTGCAGACAGGGAAAAGTGCGGACGGATAGACAAAGTCAGCGCAATAGTTTTCTTTACCGAATACTAAAACCGTAGCATTTTGACGGGATATTCTACTCACTGCTCTCTCTCTCTCTCTCTCTCTCTCTCTCTCTCTCTCTCTCTCTCTCTCAATGACTGGTAAAAATGATGTCCGAAGCCACATAGTGAGGACCTGACAAGGTAGTAATCCCCCACACCAGGGGGAGGGCACCTAATCTTCAGGTAGATTTCTCTCTCTACCTCACTTGGCAACTATGATTTTGTCTTCTCGACGTCTCAAAGAATGAAATAAACTTTACGTTATGTATGAAGGAGCATATATTCAAGAACGGTTTTCTCGTTACAGTCCTTTGCAAAATAGAGGTTGGACTTTGCATGAAAAGAAGAAGAAGAAGAAGAAGAAAAAGACTGGTCCCTCCACGTCTACGATATTCCGGTTCTACAGGCTACAGTAGCGCTGTACAGCTGCCGGCCAGAGTGGACTGTGGATTCTCGAGATAATGCTTGTGAAATGATCGGACCCATTCACTTGACTAGAGACTGTAGTTTCCCTTCCAGTGGCGTGGTCGGTTTGGTCTTGGCCTGCCACCTCAGTTGCCGCGAGTTCAATTCTCGGGCATTCCATTGAAGTGTGAGAGATGTGTATTTCTGGTGATAGAAGTTCACTCTCGACGTGGTTCGGAAGTCACATAAAGCCGTTGGTCCTGTTGCTGAATAACCACTGGTTCCATGCAACGTAAAAACACCATACAAACAAACAAAAAACAAAAAAGCAACATGTTTAGATGTGGAGGTGGATGCTGAATGGAAGTGAAAGAAAATATTAGTGGATGCTGTGGTTGAGTTTAGGGCCGGTGCTAGGAACTGCGGGACCAATTATAAAATTATAGAGGTCAAGACTTTTTATGTCTAATGAAAATGTTCTGTTGATATTGTATCCGTAATAATAATGTGAGGAATATTACATCTTCATTCGTCATTTCACGTTCTGGGACCCCTTTCGTTTATTTTACTGTACCTCCTTTCATATTCTCTTTCTTCCATCTGGCTTTCCACCCTCCCCTAACAGTTGATTCATAGTGCAAATGCGATGTTCTCCTCCTGCTACACCTGTCAAACCTTTTACTGTCGATTTCCGTTGCAGCGCTAAATGATCTCATAGGGCCCAGTGCTTGGTGGGCTTTGGCCTAAATTCTATATTCAATTCATGTTTTCGGTAACGGTCATTTGGAAAAGTCTTCTAACGGTAATTCTGGTGCGGCCCGAAATTTTGATCAGACATAAAATGGGCTTGCAACCGGGCCTGGAACTTGGAACGAATTGTATACATAGTACTACTATAAGGGTAGTAAAACTGAAAAATGTTGTCCTGAGACTGAATGATGGAAAGGCTATGTATACCGTTGCTGAAAAAGATGAAATAGAGTGTGTCGAGTTGTTTTGCTCAAGTAGAAAGAATGGAGGGCGATAGGGTGGTGAAAATGGGGTATAATTCTGGGTATAATTCTGAAAAAGAAAGAGAATGAGTGGATAGGTAAATGACTATAATTAGGTAAAAAGTCATATAAGATCAATTGGTGCCTCGCTTTGACTCATGGATTTAATTAGGCAATCCTCATGTATGAACGGTGGCCGGAAATAAAGTCAAGGGATAAATAGTCACCATTTTGGCTAGGAAAAAAGTCACAGGAAATAAATTCACTTTAATTTATGGTGGCCGGTAATAAAGTCACTGGGAAAAATCTCACAATATTTCTTGGGGAAAATTATCTTTATTTTATTTGCAGTCTTTTTGTTCATGTTTTTACGGGTATCCCCAACGGGCTTGTACTAAACACGCCGCAGAGGTGGATGCATACCGGGTTTTATAAAAACCCTTGGGGGTCATTATCTAGGAAAGATTAATGTGACTTTTTTTTTATTCGTTTCTCAGTCACTCGAATGGGCTTCTTTGTAGCAGCAGGTAAATTATGAAACAGGGTCTTCTGAAATAATAATAATAAAGTTCTGTGCTCTAGTCTGTCTGCATCTCATAAATATGAATATAAGGACAGGTAGAATAGAATGGACAGATCAGCCATATTATTTCTCGGCTGACGGGATTTTCCTAACTACACTTTCTCGGTATGGGCCTTCACAGTCGCTTAGATTTATGTTCGTCAGGTTTTAGTTTTCTGTAAAAGAAAATTATTTTAAAGACTTTGTCCGTCCGCACTTTTTCTCTCCTCCCTCAGATCTTAAAAAGTACAGAGGCTAGAGGGTTGCAAATTAGTGTGTTCGTCGTCCACCCTCCAGTCACCAAACATAACAAATTACTGCCCTCTAACCTCAGCAGTTTTTATTTTATTTAAGGTTAAAGTTAGCCATAATGGTGCATCTGGCAGCGGTATAGGAGAGGCCACTCTGGCTCTTGGTTTAAGTTTCAATGGGCCGCGGCTCTTACAGCATTAAACCGTGACTACCGAAAGATTGCGCCGAAGAAAATTAGACCTTTTTTTTCCATTCAAACTTCTTATTTACTCGGGTTTTTTTTCACTATTTTGAGAGTAATAAAATATGATTTATTTTCAAACAGATTTCCTTGTTGGACTCTCAGGAGTGTCTTTTATTTAAAAGGTATTTCTCATTACCGCTTAACTGTTCAGAATTTTGGGCGGTCTTTCAACTCGCCTTTTGTGGGAAGAAGCAACTTTTCCAGTGGCTGTTTGCAAGTTATTTATTTATTTAATTTTATTTATTTATTTATTGCAAACGGGAAGAAGATAAAACTCAGACTTTGAGCTGTTGTTAGTTATTTCGAGATTTTTTTTTTCCTTTTTTTATTGTTGGGATAAGATATAAGTGTTAAATTCTAGAGTAGTTGTTGAGGTTTTATTTTAGTAAATTATCAATAGTTCAAGTGAGAGTAAACATTCTATATGTTTAGTACAGTTAGAATGTTGTATTTGACGATAGATTTCCAAGATTATTTTATCAAATTATAAAAAAATTCTATATTCTGATATAAAAATGTCCTTTAATTCCCTTATGGGATTTTTTTTTCTTTATGTATGATGAAGGATATTTTTGCTAGTGTAATAATAGTTTTGCTGTTCTGTATAAGCTGTGTTATAAGACGACAACGTGCTTGGATTTATGTTTTCTTCACATAAGACTTTTCAAAGTGCAAGTTTTATATATATATATATATATATATATATATATATATATATATATATATATATATATATATATTTTATATATAATTTATTCGAGCTACAAATGTCCTTTAATATCTAAATCGCTCTACCTCGGAATTGATATATTTTCGTATATGTCAATTCCCCTTACATATATGAAAATATATTCAATCCGAGGTAGAGAGAATTAGATGTTAAAGGACATTTGTAGCTCGAATAATTTTATGAATCACGGTGATGTGATCATTTTATTATATATGATATATATATATATTATATATCATATATATATATATATATGTATATATATTTTTATATGTATATATATATATATATATATATATATATATATATGTAAGTGTGTGTGTGTGATTATTTAAAACAAAGAAGAATGATGTCTCTTTAGAAAAAAAACAAACAAATCCTTTCACCTAGAAAAAAAAATAAAGAAAAAGTTGATCAAATGCTCAAGACCCGAAAAGCAAATCCATCTCATCCGAATGCACAAGAAAATCTTGATGATGATGATGATGATGATACGGATGACGACATGGCAGGATATAGTGACAGTGATATCACGAGGCGAGTTGAACCTCGTTGAAGGCGTCAGCCACCTTCAGCAGATGTAGTTATGAGACTTAACAAGCAATTCAGGCGCCCGGTGATTAAGCTGTTGATGGAGGATGTGTGTGTGTGTGTGTGTGTGTGTATGTACAAGATCTTTGGACCTTGTGTTTGTGTATATGTATAGGTGGTTGGTATGCTTCGTCGGAAGATCCTGGCGCGGAGATGATCTAAAGTTCTAAACAATTCGCTGGGAATGTTCACAAGCTTCATCTTAGCGCCTCAGTGGCGTGGTTGGTATGGTCTTTGCCTGTCATCTGGGTGGCCGCGAGTTTGATTCTCGGGCATTCCGCTGAGGGGTTAGAAAAGTGTATTTCTGGTGAACCACACTCTCGATGTGGTTCGGAAATCACGTAAAGCCGTTGGTCCCGTTGCTGAATAACCACTGGTTCCATGCAACGTAAAAACACCATATAGACAAAAAGCAAGCTTCACCTTCGTTGCCGTATTTCGATGGTTGGTTGTTTTGGGGGAAAGTATTTACCAAATTAAAATCTTCTAAATTGTTCTGTGGAGAAGGGACGGCGAAGTAACCACGTGGAATTGAAAACATAATTAAAGTACGATTTCATTTATTGATCATTTTGATGCTATTTCGTTACATAATAAGTATAATATTTCCAATTGCCGTAGGTTTAGTTAGGAGGCTGAAACCTAACTCAAACTGAAGCGTAATTCAACCTTTGAACACATGGTAACTTCCTGTAATCACATGACCATTACTGTTTAGTTTCATTTATATAAATAAAAAAAAAAGTAAAGACGATTGTACAAATACTCTATTTAGACCCGGATCATTAAACTACAAAGAAAGTCATGAACAGGTCACACAATCATTTGACTGCAGATTAACTTTCGCAGAAGGCTGTTATAAGGGACAACAAATATCCACACGCGATTCAATGTCCCAGGTGGAGATGCAGTGGGCAACATGCTATTATTACAGGCAAAATCGTAATGTTGCAAGCACCGCAAAATTCGTGAAATCTGCAAGGTCATATATAGCCTCTGGAACTGTACTGGGAGCAAAATAGTCTTTCCTTCTAACACGATAAAAATGATGTTTGTTGAACTTCTAATAATGAATGCACACGAAGTTACAATGTTTTGCCATTTCTTTGCAATACGACATTGTTGAAAACAAGGGAACATTCGTCAACATAACTCGGATTGAAAAAGAAACCCACAAAATTACTGTGTATAACGTGTTTACTTGTAAATACTTACAAGTAAACACGTTATACGCAGCAATTTCGTGGGTTTCTTTTTCAATCTTAAGAAGAAAGCTGAAAGAAGTTTTTGTTTGGTTTGGTTTATAACTCGGATTGTTCCAGGATTTTTTTATGGGAGCAAACCAGCTTTACTTAGACACTGGATAAAATGCAGCCTTGAATGGCTTGCATGCTTACATAACTTGCATAATTGCTTTTATTGAAATAAGTTTCCAATACTGGTATGTTGCAAGAAAACAAATTTTTGAAAATAAGAGGTCTATAGCCACATGTTTTCATAAGGAATAAAGAAATATGACTTAAAACTGGATAGAATATCGTCTATTGGATTTTGGGAGTTCAAAACAAAGCTCAGAAGCAGCCTACTTCATTAGATATATAATATACAGCATCACACAGTTTTAATTGTTTTGAGTTCAAGGACATAACTGAATAAATAATGGAAAACCTTATACTGTGGTATTTTCCTGCTGAGGCTGTAACTAAATATGTACTAAAAATATTGTATTATTATATAAATATCCATCTAAGGACTTGACTAATCATACAATAGGCGTCTAAATGAATTAAGTCTTTGACGTGAAGTGATTCGTGTCGTCTCCCTCCGCCTTCTTTCGGTCTTTCTGATATATATTTAGGCAAAAGTTTCTTTTTCTGAGGATATCCACACCGAACTACTCTTTTTAATTTTTTTTTTTTTTTTCCGGGCACTGGTCTCGCAGAAAAGAAAAACACAGTTCTAGCAGAAAGAACCTCTTTACTTTCTTTTCTTTTCGTTTTGATTTTTGTTTTTTTGGGAAAAGTTCCTTCAATCAAATAAACTGGGCCTCAGGTAAACCCCTTTGGTCGCGAAATTCGATTACGTGTTCAGAGTAAATAGAATTTCTGATACAGATGTGGCCGGTTGTGGGGGTTGGGCATAAATTAACAATAAACAGGATTCTCTCGCAAACCACTTATATATATCTATATATATATAATCATATATATATATATATTATATATATATATAATATATATATATTATATATATATATCTATATATATATATATATATACAGAGCTTAAAATAGCTTGCACACGACATTCAAGTGAGACGTTTGTTTATAAGGAAGGACACTTTCTTTTTTGTTGAAAGCTGAGTGACGAGTATATATATACATATACATATATAAAACATTCAGGAGTCCCAGGAAGACAGCAGTCTAAGAAGCATGCTGTATTTATGTGAGAAACGTTTTCATGTTGCTTCAATACATCATCAGTCTGTAATAATTAAAATTTGTTTAACATAATAAATTACAACTTTTACAAGTTAAAAGCACAAATCATTACCACAAAAAATCAGCTAAAAATTATTTAAAACTTTAAATAAAAACAAAACATGAGCGAGAAAGGCTACCTATTCAAGGAAAGGAAAAGAGCCAAGTGACCACAACAGTTCCTACTTAATGCCCAGACAACACTTAGGTCAGCCAGAGAGATGGACCCCCCCCCCTGAGAGGAGAACGAAGAAACATTTAGAGTTTAAGCCTGGAGAGAAGGTACTTGATAAAATAAAGACTCAAGGGTCGTTAAGTAGGCTGTTTGTATAGAAGTGCCTATTATTGAAAAAAAAATGGCTTTTTTTTCCACAGTAATTTTGCATTTAGATACATGAGTCCTTATATTAGAAAATTCCGGATTGGATATTCTGACCCTGTCCTATAACTTTTATGCACAAATCCCTTTATTCACTTCGACAATTTACGTTCCAAGGTTAAACAAATTATCGAAAACGAACTAGGATTTTTGAAATTAAACTCATTCCTATTGAACCCTAAGAAAATTGGGGGTTGCTTCAGTTATAAGGGACAAGCTTCAAGAATTCATGATATCCAACATAATATATAAATTTCAATGCCCAAGATGCCTTGGTGATTACGTTGGATCCTCTCGAAGGCTGTTTGCAGGTTCGTTATTATAGCCATCTAGGATATATTATATATATATAATATATATTATATATATATATATATAATAATATATATATAATATAATACATATTTAAGCAAATTTGGGTCCTGAAATGGGATGGCTACGAAGGAGAAAGAAAGGGGCGCCAATGAGTGACGGCCTCATTCATACTTCCACTGCCAAATCATGGAGTAGTAACCCGTAGAGTTTTTGTGTGCGTCAATTCTGTTCGTTCGTTTGTAATGTGAAATAGACTATGGCAGACAAAACTGCCGTAGCATAAATAATGCTTAGCAACTGCAGAAAGATTATCCTGTTCACATTATAGTACCAGCTGTCTCCGTTCGCCCATGGATGGGCACGCGTCTGTTTGCTTGTTGGTACATTCATTTGAATTTTTTTTTTCTTTTGCTTTTATGACTAAACTCGAGTTTTAAAGTAATGTGTGAAAAGGACGTTGGAAGCCTTCCCATAATGCGATGACTTGTCAACATGTGCTCAACTACGTTGTTTATGATAATCATTTGACCTACTTAGTGCAAAAGGTCGTTGGAAATGTCACCGGGCGAGTGTGGGAAGCACTTTTGGCCATAAAAAGCATTTGTTTTAATTTCGGAATGCGCAAGCTTTCGTGCAATGCTTATTTTGGCTCTCTCTCTCTCTCTCTCTCTCTCTCTCTCTCACTTCACCAAAGCTACGGATAAAATTGACCTCCTAAAAAATAGGTCAGGTGGATCCCTCCTCCCTAACCCAGTACTTCAAGAACATTCAAGAAGTTATAATATAAACCATGGTGTGAAGAGTAGCATCCTTTAAACATTAACCTAACCTTAGAGCGTCAATAACATGGAGTAGCGATCTCCTTGCCGTAAGTGTGACCCTTTTGTCGGGGCCATATTGAAAACTCCCAAGGTCCTGCTTACGGTACTATTGTTTGTGTGTGTGTATTCTGTAGAGACAGAACACTTTATTGGCAGACAATTGCTCCCCCCGCCCAAACTTAACCAATAACAAAATTTATGTTCGCAATAGATCCATTTGAATTTCCAAGTTTTCGTTATGCTCAAACTTCGTATGCTGCTTGAAGGATTTATAGGTATAATAAAAGAAGGCGTGATCCGACCTCCAGCTTACTTGGGACACGTGGATGATGTAAAATGTGCTAAAATCTGCGGTCAAATAGACCCTTATTTCACCAACGAAAATTCAAATACTGTAAATACGCAGTATTTTATTAGAAATAATTGTTCTGTATTGTGTTAATGTTTAACAAGCACATT
>NC_087208.1:4156496-4158996 GCF_015104395.2 Macrobrachium nipponense | reverse complement strand
ACTTAGGTTTGTAAAGAATGTAGGATTACCGGATAATGAAATATATTTCAGGTTACCAAGAATATCTAGTGCAAGTATTCCAAAACAAGTAGGACTCAAGAATGTGCAGTACTACGCAACTTCTTAAGGATTTTGACACAAGTAGCACTAGTAATAACACGGCATAATAACGCATATAATTATGCATAATTGCAGTTAAATTATGACGTAAATTCCCGGGATAGATTGGTTATCTATTCCGAAAATTTACGTCATCACTTAACCGTAATTATGCATAATTATAAGCGTTATTATGCCATGATAGTACTAGTCCTATATGTGTCCTGTTCTAGAAAATCCTTCAGAAGTTATGTAGTATGCACATTCTTGTTAGTCTTACTTGTTTTGGAATACCTCTGCATATTCTTGATAGCCTGAAATATATTTCATTATCCGATAGGCCTACATTCCTTACAAACCTACGTGTTCTTGGTAGTCTTAAACATTCCTTATAATCGTACTTATTATTGATTGAACATTGCTTTTCTTAACACTTTCATAGTCATTGATAGCCCTACTTATTCTTGATAGTCTTGCATGTTTTATAGTCCTATACGTTGTCGGTCGTCAAGCATAATCTTTATATTTTTACAACGTAATAAACCCAGAAGAAATGTTTTTGAAAGAAGGCATCTCTCAAAAGCGCCGACTTTCCCACACTGTCTGCTTTACGGTCATGAATTTATGGACGGCTTCGTTTTGTCTTCGGCTGTTTTGTCTTCTCTTGATTTGTCGTCGACTTCATTCTTATGTTTACTTTTCGCTTTGTCGCTTCATTCTTCTGTTTGAGTTTCATTTTGATTTTCTTCACTTCAAATTCGCTTTTTTTTTATCCAGTTCATTTCCATTTATTTAAATTTTTGCCTTCTACTTATTGAAATTGTTCTTATATTATCGACCTTTTTTGTGTGTGTGTTACCTTTTTGTAAGCTGCCTACCTATATATAATGGATTTTGTGCAAATTTCTTCTCTTCCTTTTGTTTTATCTCTATTTCCCTTTTGCATTTGCTGTCCTTCCGCATTTAATTCTTTTGATTCCGTTTTGTTTGGCTTCCTTGTATTTCCTCTCAGTCGATCTTCTTTTTGTTTACATTCAGCTATATTTATCTTCACTTAAATTTACTTCTCCACTAAATTTCCCTAACGCTTTTATTTGCATTCAGTTTACAAGTTGACTTATTTCTTTCCGGGTACCTGAAGACAAAAGTCCATGGTGCAAGGTCAAAAGAAACATCAGAGTTACCATTGAACAGTTTCCATGGTACCAGTCAACAGGTATTATCAGTGGTACCAGAGGACAGATCCTATTTCTGGGTAAATGAAGGCGGTACCAGACATATCACCGATTGTTCCATTGTCAAGGCTAATGGTACTAGGTAAAAAGACATGGTAACAGAGGTATTACCAGTGGTTACCAGAGAACATATTCCATGGTATATTTTCAGAAAGTGACCTTCAGTGAATGAATAGCTCCATCGATAATGGCTATCCGTGGTGTGCACGTAATTTGTTTTCCTTACCAGGCTTCATTGGTTGGTAATTCCATTTTCTACATCAACTACCATAATACATTTCAGCGCCTCACGGCGTGGTTGGTATGGTGTTGGCCTGCCATCTCGGTGGTTGCGAGTTCGATCCTCGGGCATTCCATTGAGGTGTGAGAGATGTGTATTTCTGGTGATAGAAGTCCACTCTCGACGTGGTTCGGAAGTCACGTAAAGCCGTTGGTCCCGTTGCTGAATAACCACTGGTTCCATGCAACGTAAAAACACCACACAAACAAACATTATACATTTTCCTAGTTGATTATTTTCGGTCGTTTTGAGCAAGAAGTGAATTAAAGCCTTTATTGAACACTGAGAAAGATAGATAACAGATAGTGTATTGTCCTCATTTTCAATTTTGCTTCGGTAAATTTTAAAACACTCCTCTCGACTTTGTACAGATTTTGCCAGTCCATACATAGTTATGTCAAGTATGCTGGTGATTACAGGGAACTACCAATTATAGGAACACTTATTGCCAAAACAGTTAGACTGAATTCTTGATAACACGAATTATTTTAAAAATAACATCGCTGGTATTTGGAATGCAGTGGTTACTTTTCCTAAATTAGTCTTTCCCGAAATACCTAAGTTGAAGTTGAACTGTACTATTAATTTCATGTTTTCTTCATTTCATTCACCGCCTCTGTTATTATTAGCATGGCGTCATCAAACAAAAATGAGTACAAATGTAAGACACAATATTATTATTTATATTATTTCATTTGACGAAACTTATTCACATGGAACAAGCACACTAAAGGCGTCATTGACTTGAAATTGAAGCTTCCAAAGAATATTGGTTTCAGTCTCCCAGCTCAGGCCCCACACTGCAGCAGTAACTGATCATGATACAGAGCCGGTGATTTTTCATCGCCCTTGGGGGAGGCGCGAACCCGCGACAACTGAATGGCAT
>NC_087208.1:4123996-4148996 GCF_015104395.2 Macrobrachium nipponense | reverse complement strand
AAAACGTGACAGTACGAACAGGAAGTGATTAATTGCAGAAAAAGTATACCTATCATGATTCGGTAACCTATGACTGCGTTTAATCAATTTGGCGTAACAGTGGACAAAGTTTGTGTTACCTTTATGGTGGAGTATGTGGACCTCAACAGTTTAGTGTGTTTAATAGGACAGTGACTTAAATCCCTACTCAAAAGATCGGAGACCATGGAGTTTACATAGCAACTGAACAACGAAACCGGTTTTATATTCCTGGTGTTATAATTAATTAGTTACATCTATTAGCTCTGTGTTCCACAGCTTGACTCAAACTTTTATGTGAGATTATGGATCTGATAGGCCTAAGTATCATATTTTTCGATTTTTTGTCGTTCATAGGCCTATAGAGTAGGCTAGTCAAACTCAAACAAGTTCAGAAACTGAGCCGATGACTGTTGTCTTACGGAAAAGTGATTATCAGATTGACATGCAAATTAAGGAGAAAAAACTTGTTATTCATTGGTAGGCCTAGTAACCCTCATCTTGAACTTTGAGTATATTACTTATAGCTATATATATATATATATATATATATATATATATATATATATATATATATATATATCATATATATATATATATATATAATATATCATACATATAAATATAATCGGGTAGTTAGAAATTAAGCTGGCTACACAAGTAAAACGAGAATGATGAATTTTGAATCTGCATAGGCACCAATATTTAGGCCCATGTATTTATTTACACTTCTATATAGAATTTGTTTCAGATT
Organism: Macrobrachium nipponense; assembly: GCF_015104395.2. Lineage (NCBI taxonomy): Eukaryota > Metazoa > Arthropoda > Malacostraca > Decapoda > Palaemonidae > Macrobrachium > Macrobrachium nipponense. The sequence goes on along the minus strand of NC_087208.1, from coordinate 4,148,224 downwards.
CAAGACCACCATTTTATAACCGTAAAATTTTTTTTAACTAATTTGGGTAACCTCACTGTATGTGTAATGGAATGTTTTGGTTATTAAAAAATGTCGAATTAGGTAAATCAATTTCTGCAGAATATTTTACTGACGGCGATTTTTTGAGTTGCGTCTAGCTGGTTGCAGGCAGTTTTCATATATATATATATATATATATATATATATATATATCGGCTAATGAAATGGAAGTTTTCTGTGCAAACTCTAAATCCAAATATCATCTGTTAATACATACAGTGGTTGTAACTTGAAAATGGTGTACTGCGAAAAAAAAATCATTTGTGCATTCATAATTTAATAGCCGAATCGTGGAGGAATCCGTGTGCAGAAAACTTCCCCGATCTTTAAAGGTACCTTCGCAGAGGGTTCATCAGCAGTGCATCGGAAACCTGTTTATGTTTTGCCATTCGTCTCTTGGTTTTACACGCACATTGGCGCTTCATGTATTGGAAGGACATAGTACCTTCCCTAACGCACCCTCACCCATCCATCTAGTAATTTCTAGTCTCAACACTGACCTCATATAATGTGTTCTTACCTTCGTTTCCACAGACACTCGTCTGTTCCCAGTCTTGTGCATGCTCCTTGCTTCACTTACTGAATTCTGTGACTGGCTCCGTCTCTCGTCCTACCACGCCATCATCCAAGACATTTCTTGTCAAGTATCTATCATCCATGCTGTTCATTTATGGGTGCATCTAACTGATTTCCATATACGTGCTCCTTCCCACGTGTACCTTCAGTTTTCTATTCTTGGAAACTTTTTAAAACTTACGTTTGTAGTTTCTCATTATTAGCCTTTGTTAGTTGTGTTCCATTTGTTACGTGAAAAGCCACTTGTTTGTGGTGGATTGGGTCACAATAATATCAGAAATGAGTGCTGGGAAATAACATTCAACCTGTATTACGTAAGATGAGCAACGGGAAACCAACCTTAGGGATGACGCGTGGAGGGGTTTTATTATTCTTATTATATTTTTTGACGGGTGGGGGAGGGTGTTCAAAACCTGAAATAGGAAACCGAGCCTCGAAACCGGTTTTGGGTTTCTATGGGCGAAGACGCCGTCAGGTTGTCCAAGGGTGTTCCGCACGCATGTTCCGCATATGTGTAGTACTGTATGATTCTCATTTTGAATCGGAGATATAATTATTGCATTTATTGCCGTTTTTTTCATTGCTAATTAAGTGCTAAACCTCCTGTGTGCAGTGTTAATATTAAACAAACACCGCACACACACACACACACACACACACACACACACACACATATATATATATATATATATATATGTATATATTATGTATATACATACTATATATATGTATATATATGAGTGTGTGCGGTCTTTGTTTAATATATATATATATATATATATATATATATATATATATATATATATATATATGAGTGTGTGCGGTCTTTGTTTAATATATATATATATTATACACATTAATTAGTCTACACGTATAGAGCGATGATTTTTCAACACTTGACAGTTATTTAGTATATGGCCTACACTTAATGATAAGTTACGTATTTCACAGATATCATGATTGCCAGTTAGTGTGTTAATTCAGTCAAGCGTTCAAATAATGGATAGCTTTTTTTCGTTAAGTAATTTATGTACACTTATTAAAACAAGTTACATTACTGAAGAGAATCCTGTCGATTGGTATACTGCGAGACCGCCGAAGTCCTTTCGACTGAAACGGATGGATTCTTTCATGACTGCTTTGCGATTATAGTTTCGGTTTGCTTCTAATAAAAAAAAAAGGGGGGGGGACCACCTCGTTTGGTCTTCCAATATCATCTCATAAAAACTGCCACGTCATTTAAAGAATCAAAACAAAGATGTTCTCCTACAGCCAGCGAAACAAACTTCCACTACTGGGATAACAATCGTGGGGAAGCACTTGAAGACGCAGTTTGAGAGAACAGTCTAGTTATCAAAGACGGCTTCATCCACTTAACGCCGTATTCGCGTGTGTGTGAGAACGAAATGGAGAGGCGTTTCTCACATTCGTTGATGTTAACACGTCGGTATTTTTTTTTTTTTTTCAAATTAGTGTGTATTCAATGGTTGTGTGTTTAAGTAAACTTGAAAACGCTTGAAATCCAGTACTGTAACCACATAAACAATTTTCAACAAATGTATTGCATTAAACGGGTGCTTTTAAGATAGGTGTATGAAAGCTTTCCTGCATTGGTTTCAATACGTCTTTTTGGAACTCATGTATATACTTATACATTTATTTTAATGCATTTTACACTCAGTAAACATGTGCGATAATGCACTAAATACGTTTTTGGGCAACAGCAATAAATTACAGCCGGAATTTCGCTTTGGTAATACACTTGGAATAAGTTGTCTTACGTATTTTATTTTCTCATACTGTTTGACATACGGATATATATGCTTGGGATGTTTTCGCCACCCTCGTATGGTGCACATTTAACATGCGTATGTGTGCAATTGCTGTTCTCTCTCTCTCTCTCTCTCTCTCTCTCTCTCTCTCTCTCTCTCATGTTTATACATTATATATTGTAAGCAGTTAGGTATATGTATTGTCGATTTTGTAGATTTTTCAAAAATATCCACTTGACTAGCCTTTGGGATTGTCATAGCAACGTTAAACAAAAATCCAGGCATGTACAGTGTATATGTAATCCTTTAACACTGAAATTACTTTAAGGGTAAATTGGTCTAACGGTTTCGACTGGGAATTATGTTAAACGTATTTTGTTTGATATGATGAGATGTCAGACCTCTTTTGCAAAATGCGAACTGTTCTGTTCTATGTTGGAAATATTTTTAATAAATTTTGTCTACCACGACGATGTAGGTTACACCTTGAAAGGCCTAGGTGCTTGCTAATAATAGATGAGGCAGAGAATGAACACTGTTTTGGGTGGTGGTAGGAGATAAGGTAGTCGTTATTGGCCTTTTTTTTTTATATATAGATCTTGTCTGCACCAGCTTTCTCTCCTTCTCTATCCTCCTTATCGTTCACCAGTTTTCTAATTTTGTCCTGGAATGTGGCTTTTAATTGTTATGCCTACCATCTCGTCCGTGGGACGGTAGCTGAAAAAAAATCGGATGTTACTTGACCACATAATTACGGTTTAGATCGATTTTTATTAGATATAATCCTCCTTTGCATTTATAATTGTTGGCGATTTGAGTACTTCTGCTTAGGCTTTTTGTCTCATTTGATTAATTTGCCCTTAAATCGGCTCTTGTATTATATATTGCATTGCGAAGCCAGTTTTCATAACGTAGGCCTACTGCTAGCTAGGCAATTAATTTTCTTTTGCTTTTGTGAGGTATAATGTCACAGTTTTATAAGTCTAGTTCCAACCGTGATGAAACTTATGGAATTACTTCCTTTATCTTTATTATGTCGTTGGAATTTGAGAAGTTCAAACTGGTTGCAAATATATTTTTTTTCATCGAGCGTGGTTACATGAGTTAGTTTTAATTGTTCGATATCGTTTGTTTTTTCAAAACTTTAATATTTGTGCATACTACTTTTCTGTTTCCATTTCCAACCGAGGTTGCAGTTTGGCAGTAGTGACGGTAATAAACACGTATATATGTAAAGCATTACACCAAATATTGGTTGTGTTCGATAATTGATAAGGGAAAATATTATGGTAGTTAGATTTAATCGAGATTATTTGTTTTTTCAGTTTGTAAGCCGGTGTGCTATATATGCATATATAAATACATTGTTGGAACTTCAATATAGTTATTAAGGTAGTGAACATTATCATATGTATATAAAATATATACTTCAAACATGTCCGGTATACTCTAAAAGCTATACTAATAAACAGTTATATGTTCTAGAAAAATTGAGAGTAGGTAATTACCTGCTGTAAACCGCGTGAAGATGACTGACAGAACGGTAATCTGTTTACTGTCCCCCCCCCCCCCCCCCCACCCCCCCCCCCCCCCCCCCCCCCCCACCCCCCCGCCCCCCCCCCCCTAAACCCGTGTTCCTTCGTCCCTCCCAACACAATGCTGTAAATGTGCTCGTACAACACTGCCAGTTCAGCTGTTCGTCCATGTTAACCTTATACCTGCATATAGAGGATGTTGAAGGAAAATGGCCTTTTGTAAGATTCACAGATAATTGATTATATATACATGTAATATATAATTATAGCAAAATGGTAATATAATAATTATAGCAAAATGATTTGATCCCCAGGGGCTAGTACTAAACACGGCCAAACAGTTTAGTAGGTAGTAACTGTTTCGCCGTGTTTAGTACTACTATAGGCCCTTAGTGGATCTAATGTCCCTAAGCGTATTTCGTTATTTGCCTGAAATTTCAGACAGTTTGTGAAATGCCTGGTTTCGCTATTTGCTTGTAACGTACGTTTAATATATATATATATATATATATATATATATAATATATATATATATTATATATATATATTATGTATATATATATATATATATATATTTTATATATATATATATATATATATATATATATATATTATAGTATGTATGTATATGTATATATATATATATAGATATATATATATATATATATATATATATATATATATATATATATATATTATATATATAAATAATTATATACTATATCCCTTCTATTTTCATGTGGTTTGTCTTGAATTTTCAGATAAGATGTGCTTGTGTTACCGTGATTTCGGAATATGAGTAAAGTGACATGGAAATGTGATGTGACGATGTGAAATTGAAGAATTGAATGATTATTTTTGTATATATTTGAGGCAAGAGTAAAAAAGCGAAGTTTTTAGAAGAATGGTTTCTTCGTTAGAATATCAATTCGGGTGTGGAAACGGGAGAGTTTGAGTTTATTTAAAAAGAAACTCCTAGTGATGGACTTAATCTATAAGATAAGACTGAAATGCAAAGACGCGAAGATGGAAATAGGAAATATTTGGCGCCTAGGAGAAGCGTCCTTGTCAAGGAAGACAGCCTGCTGGTTTAGGCGGGAAAATCATTATCGTGCGTCTCATGTGAAATTACCGTACTGGGTGGCCTCGAATTTCAAGCTTCTTAATCATTTCTCCCTGACATTTGCGCTGTCAATTCATGAAGTGTTTTGAAGCTTTTAAAAGAAGCTTTCGAGTGTAGTGAATGTTTAGAACGTGTAGAGGAGGAACGGAAGTGCATTCAGTTTTCTTGTGTGAAATAGCGTCGCCGATATAATTCAACATGGAAGCCAAAGAGTGGTTCAATCTGAGCCAGATTTGTAGAAATCGTTTCACCAGGACCCGGGACGACTCCAAGTGCAGTTTTTCTTGCTGCAGGAAAGGTTAGTGGTTTTCCATGCCTTACATTCTGTTATTTATGTAATGCGATGTCTTAGTGTCCATTTTAGTTGTTTTATGTCCGTACGTTAGTGATTGCATGTGTCAGATCTGATGCGATGGTTATTGTCTGTTTCTCTCCCATTTAATTGACTCTCATGCTTGTTAAGATGAAAAGCGCATGTAATTTTTTGTTGTTTACATTTTTTTATTGTTCCGTGGGTTATACAAACCTCAATTTCATTCTTGGCTGCTTGTCCGTTGCTTTTCCGTTCCTCTCGGCCCTTGTAGGAACATATCACGAAGAGAGGGAGAAGGAGACCATCACTAGAAGAGGGGTTTTAGTACAGTATTGAAAAAAAGAGGTTGGTCTAACGCTTTGTCAGTTTATACTTGTTCATATTTCTCTCTCTCTCTCTCTCTCTCTCTCTCTCCTCTCTCTCTCTCTCTAATCTCGCTCATCTATTGAAAGAGGTTGGTCTAAACGCTTTGTCCATTTTATCACTTGGTCATATCTCTCTCTCTCTCTCTCTCTCTCTCTCTCTCTCTCTCTCTCTCTCTCTCTCTCTCTCTCTCTCTCTATTGAAAAGAGGTTGGTCTAACGCTTTGTCCATTGATACTTGTTCATATTTCTCTCTCTCTCTCTCTCTCTCTCTCTCTCTCTCTCTCTCTCTCTCTCTCTCTCTCTCTCTCGAGCACACGCACACACACATCTATATACCGATACACAGATATGACTAAAAGTAACTGAAGCTTGTGATGAAGTGGAATTGCTGCAAAGATGATTTTATCTGCAACTGACATGACACTTCTTATACTGACCAGACTTTGGGGGAGTATGGATTGAGAAAACGAAGTGTGGTGCTTGAGAATTACAAATAGTACCTAAGGTGCTAAAGAAAGGTGACCTGGCTGAATGCGATAACTAATACTAGATTGCGCTAAGGACGGTTGTAACGAAACTTTTCAGAATGTTTATTGGCAATAGGGTAGGGAGAAAAAAATTAGGAAAGGCAATTTAACAGAACAATTATTTATTTATGTTAAGTGATTGAGTGCTGCGTTGTGTGGAGTTTTAAAATGCAGTGCCAATAACTTTAGTTGATTTACGAGAAGGTATTTGTGGAAGCATTTACGTCACTAAGACTTTCCCGTTAAATTTGTAGAGCTAACTGAAATTGTTGATGAACGAAGTAGATGTACGGGAGTTGACCTTGATGGGGTACAGCGAGGGAATGTTATTTCACCGTCGTTGTTTGCCCTTATAGATTATATTATGAAGAAAGTGGTCGGAGATGGATGAGAATAGGTTGGTGTAACGATAGGTGAAAGACTTATGTATAATATGCAGGTGATGTTGGTCTAGTTACTAAAAAGCGCAGGATTAACAAAGTTTGCTTAATAGAATGTTTCTTAGATTTAGAGAAGTGGGGTTCGAAATAAATCTAATAAAAGCAGAAGTAATCAGGAAAGAATATGCAAGAAGGAACGAAGTGACATTAAATGGAGAAGGTGTTAACGAGGTTGAATCTTTCAAATATTTGTGAACAGTGATAGTCGTTACATATTCTCCCCAGTCGAAATTTAGTGAACGACTAAAAAACGACGTTCAGACTTTGGGTATGTTGAAATGAGATTTGTAAATAGAAGTGGATTGAAATTGCATACTGTGCAGATGTCTAGCACAATGCGTATTGTTCAATGAACTTGAAACTTGGTATGACAGTGATACTAGGGTAAAAAACCGCATGGTACAGGGGTGGACCATGTACGATCAATGTATACAACCCCAAGAAAAGTACATTATAACGCGTCCTGATACCGGAGTAGAGGTCTTTAGCTCCGTTTCTCACCAACAACAAGTCGCGTCTGATGCCCATCTCCGATGTCAGGACGCGTGATAATGTACTTTTTTGGGGGTTGTACACATTGATCGTACATGGTCCATCCCTGTACCATGCGGTTTTTTACCCTATATTTTAAAATTTTGTCGATTTAGGAATCAAGTTCGAAGAAGAATATTAGGAGTCGGGTGACAGGATAGAGGTAGAAATGATAACCTGGGGGAAATGACTGACGTAAGGCTACGATTATTAAATCTTCTTTCACCCGTATGGGTAGTGCCGTCAGTGCACCTCATTCGTTGCATTGTAGGCATGACTTTAAGGTTCTTTGCAGCGTCCCTTCGGCCCCTAGCTGCAACTACTTTCATCAATTTTACTGTACCTTCTTTCATATTCTCTTTCTTCCATCTTAATTTCTACCCTTTCCTAACAATTGATTCATAGTGCAAGTACGAGGTTTTCCTCATGTCACACCTTTCAAACTTTTTTTTTTTTCACTGTCAATTTCCGTTTCATTTTGTTTTTCTTTTTTTTTTTCACAGTCAATTTCCGCTTCAGCGCCGAATGGCCTCAGAGGTCCCAGCACTTAGCCTAAATTCTCTATTCTAGTCTATTGACTCTTCTCTCGGATGATGTTTATGAATTGGTGAATGGTTCCGTGTAATTGTCGTTCAGGTTATCTGACCGTGACGTTAATGTGTTGGAATGTCTGTGGCTTCTAGTGCCTTTCCATACCTCAGCTAAGCCACAATATATATTGCAAATTGTATGGACGGTTTTCTATACTGTGCTGTACAGCGTTTCATACCTTCCATTTATCACTGGAGCTTAAGTTATATAATTATATATAGATGTACATATACAAATATGTAATTTATATATATCAATATATATGTGTATTTATATATATGTATGTATATATATATATATATATATATATATATATATACGTATACGTATATATATATATACTATATATATATATATATATATATATATATATATATATATATAAGCGACTACCACAGGAAAATGATAAGCAGAAATCCAAGCGCTTGGATTTCTGCGTATCATTATCCTGTGGTATTCGTTTATCTAATGAATTCACGTGTATCTACTGTGTATACTATATATATATCCTATATATATAATATATAATATATCATCTTATATATACTATATATATTATAATATATATATGTATATTATAATATATATATGAGGCTGTGCCATTTTTCCGTGTTTAAGATGGGCATATATAGAGTATTAGAGATCTGCATAGTTGTACCGTCACATACGTACTTTCAATGCTGAATCGTGAATCACATAATATTTGTCTTGCACCTCATTCTCACACTCGGCTCATCCAGATTGCGGGGTCTAGTAAATTAATATTGGGATACAAACGAAAGTACGATATTTTATGAATTGAATATTTTTGTCGCGTTACAACTTTTAGTGCTTAAAGAACTATATATATATGAAACCTATTGTAAGGGACTCGAAATGTATGTGAAAGCACGTTTGATCAATTCTCAGTGGCCACTTGTTAAGTAAAATGCTTTGCATGATTATATTTTATTATTCAGTTTGCGACGTTCTGTCTAAGTTTAAAATAAGAAAATTGTGTCATAGATTTAAGCTCTCATTTTGAATGACTCAGGTTCTCTTTTTCCAGCTAGTCTGTTGAAAATGGGTCTCTCTCTCTCTCTCTCTCTCTCTCTCTCTCTCTCTCTCTCTCTCTCTCTCTCTCTCTCTCTCTCTGTGAAAGAATTGTTCGAGTCTGCTGAATGAGTTCATGAGATAACCGGTTGTTAAGCAGGGGGAATTGGGCCATTATGTTATTTCATGGAAGTGTTTCAAAAATAACCATAAACCGGCGACTTGATTTTTTTTTTTTTTTTTTTTTTTTTTTTTTTTTTTTTACACAAGACATACAGACTTGGTTTTTTTTTTTTTTTTTTTACACAAGACACAGACTTGAGTTTCACACAAGAAGGTTACCATACAGTAGAGTTTTTTTTATGTATGCTTTCATATTCGTGAGCATTTAGGTCATAACGGAAGAATTGTACGGGAGGAAGATGTGCATTTAAGGTGTACGGTGCTTAACTGCTCATTAGCCTACGTACAAAGAGTGTGGCCATGTAATGGATGATTGCATTTGCATTTCCACCTCGATGTGGCTCCTCGTTCCTTGCAATATTGGTCGAGAGAGAGAGAGAGAGAGAGAGAGAGAGAGAGAGAGAGAGAGAGAGAGAGAGAGAGAGAATGGAGTAACGTTGAGCATTTCGTCTCGATATGGTGACTCCTATATTATGTATAACACTTATGATTAACAATATAGATACTATAAACGCAAATATTGTGTATTTTTGTTAGGATTACATACTTGTGCAGTTACACCATAGGATTGCGTGGGGCGGGGAGCCGGTGAATTTTTGCCCGAGATTTGCATAAACACAAACCTTGTGTATATATATATATGTGTGTGTGTGTGTGTGTTTTATCACCTTAACACTAGATTCGTTTATCACACATCATCACAGATGAAAAAATGAGAGACTGCTTGCAGACCCTGACCGGTTTCAGATTTTACACCTGTGATGATGTTATATATATATATATATATATATATATATATATATATTATATATATACACGTTATATATATGTACGTGTATATATATATATATATATATATATTAATTATATATATATATATATGTATATGTACACACACAAACTTGTGTGATAAAGGTAGAGGTGGAGAGGATGGAGTGAGGACCGACTGTCTTAGAGTTAAATAAACTTTTTACATGAGTTCACAAAATCGCCCTGCGTAATTCCTCCTCCGGACATTTTAGAAATAATTTGACGTGTTTCCGCTTATATACGTCTTAGGAGGCTAATGGAGTATTTTTGGACTTTGATCATGTATAACAATTCATGGCATTTTAGTATTTTGTTTATTTATTTATTTATTGAAAAGGTAATTTTCCTCGTCGGCCGTATGTTCCTGGTACAGTTCAGGAGTAGCCATCCCTAAGTACGTCAAAGCGTGTTGTATAGTGCTAATCCATTGTGCAGATAGGAGCGATGATCCTCTTATAACGCAATTCAAATTTCAGCCTTTTGGAAGCGAAGCCTCGCATCCACCGTCTAGGGTCAGTACCAAGTAGAACATGACTAATGGCGTGTCTCTCTGGCCGGCGAGGGATGGTTAACCGACTGTTTTGTGGTGGCTTCTCTGAGGAGATCCTCTCTCTCTCTCTCTCTCTCTCTCTCTCTCTCTCTCTCTCTCAAAAGGACTAGTGTGTATTTAAGATGCAAAGAAGCATCTTCCTCCTCTTCTTGCTTTTTCTGCTTCCGGAACTGATTTGCATCTGAAGCAGCAGCGTATTTTCTTTCTCGTAGTCCTCAAGTGCGCTGATCTCCTCCGCTTTGGTCACATGCAAAACGGCGATTTGGAATTCTCTCTTGTCTCTCTGGTCCTCTTGACTCTTCCACGTAACTAAGAAAGTCGTGTTTGAGTCTACTGGCTGGGTGAAGGATATGTTTCATTAAAGATCTATATTGCTTCCTTTGAGATTTTAGTATGATTCGCTACATGGTGGTTTATCAGTTGTCGGTGACAGAGAGAGAGAGAGAGAGAGGAGAGAGAGAGAGAGAGAGAGAGAGAGAGAGAGAGAGAAAGTAATCAGTGCTCATTCGAAATGTCTGCAAATTTGACTTGATTAAAGGAGGGAGTGTTCAACAAAGAATCTTCATCCAATCGGGGTGAAAACATGCATCAGATTTTTCATTTTCATTTGTTGGGGTGGCATTGCCACCAGCTGGAGTTAACCAGGGAATTACCTTGATGTAATGTAAATCTCTATGGGAATAGCTGCAGTAAATAGTGAGCTTCTTTCAAAAGTGTAGTAGTGAACTAGAAGTTTCTATTAGACTTGCAAGTGTTGGGCTGGGAGTCTCTTAGGAATGAAGAAATTACGAAATTTGGCCTATAAAGCCAATCACTGGGGCACTTTCAGCCATTTAATGCATTAGACAGTGAAGAGATGAAATTTTAAGTTTTTGGACAGAGGGATGAAAAGGTCCAGAAAGTAAATGAGAATGATGTATAAGAGCCACAGGGAAAACTAACAGAAAACGGCAGTTGCACCAAGTAGTAGTGTAGTAGTTGGTGAGGGTTGACATTTAGCAGAAAGAAAGGATAAGGGTCCCTGAAGTAAAGATAACTGGGCAATAAGAAGTAAAGAAAATGGGCAACAAGTGGGTGCAGAGTGAGCCGAAGTGATGCTTGCTGCACCCACTTTTTAGATCCCTGTCTTCCCTAGTGATCAGGAAGTTTCTATGGGAAATTTGAAGATAAGAAGTTCTTTAAGCAATTATCATAGTGAAAAGTAAGTTTCCTTAGAAATTGCTCTAGTCAATTGGAAATTTTCTTGGAAAATGCAGTTGTATTTATGCACTACAGATTTTCTCTTCGGGAAAATATGATGATTACTCTATTGTTTAAGTAAACTAGTGTGGCAGCAGCTTTGTGATATATTTTGATTCAGAAAAGAAACATGGTAATGGAAGAGACTTTCACAAAATTTTCACTGAGTTCAAACATACTGCATAAATTGTACATAAAATTTTACAGTGTAATTGATGGGATAGAAGAGATATTTTAAAAATAAGTCATTTTTTTATTCGTTGTTAATACAACTTCACTAAAGACAACATTCGTGCATTGATTCATTATGTTCATATTAATGCTGTACTTGTTTCATGTTCTGTAGACTATTATGGACAAATATGAAAGTGCCCTAACACTCACATCAAAATTATATGAAGGTCAGTTCTTACATGGTTCCACTCAAGGGACAGTTACCAAGACCAGTTCAAAGTTAAGGTTTTTTGCCGAGAATTGTATCAGGACCAATTTTAAATAGAACTGTTAAAGAGCCTCTCTCTCTCTTTCTCACATAATATTGCTATCATTACCCATTCAACCCAATCTTTTTTAGTAGAGGAACAGGGCGGTCATTTTCGGGTTTATTATCCTAGCATGGCTTATCATCAACAGTTAAATATTTCTGCGTTTTTTATTCGCATTATTCCGTTGTCACGAACAAACTCCTTATGCAAATTATGCTCATTTGTGGAATTTTATTCCCACACTGTATTTTAAACGTTAGATGCTACCTTTTGTTAAAGATAATTGAAGACTTATGAGACATATTTGTACTAGTATTCCGAAGTCAAGGTGTTCACGGAGGAACGTAATCGAACACGATCAAAAACTGCGTGGCGGTGATTGGCTACTCAGATCTTTCGACCAATCGTCGCTGGGAATGAGCTTAACCTTCCCGTGTCCGAATGCTTGTGTAACATCTACTCTTGGAGTGCGGTTCAGTGGTCTAAGCGTTTGCTCGGAGAAATTACTGGTCTGTGCATGACAATTTTCCAATTTGAGGTCGTCTGCTGGCCATCGTCGTTATGTCAAAATGAGCGTGTTATTCTAAAGCTTACGGTTTTAAGGTCTGTAAGAATATTCTTATGTCATTATTCTAATATTTGATTAAATTCCCGTCTCTTTTACTTTTAGTTATCTGAATCTCATTATAATGTGAATTGAGAAACTACGGAAATTCTGATGAAACTTCCCAAAATAAAAGCACGAGAGAAAAGGCAATATTATAGTAATAGGCTTTTGTCCCGTTTTTTAAACGCTTTTATTTACCTTGCTTTTGTGTCCGTTTGTTTGTTTGTCTTGATCAAATCTTGTTGCTCAATTTTCGACTTGTTCCCTTCGTCCGGTGGACTTGGAATTTTGCATGGTCACCTAATCCTGGTGCCAGTGCAAGCTTACATGATCAGTAGGTCAGTAGTGACCTCTAGTGACCCTACAGTGACCTCTCCCAATATGTCAGGATTTGTACGAAACTTCGGATTTTTCCACAGCTTCTTTGACCCGGTAAATAACCATACTGATTTTTCAAACCTTTGGCTCGACAGGTTGTCAGTTTCATTAGCTACAATCATAAATCGGTTACAATTTCTGTCGAAAATAAAAAGTATGAAATAAAAATCTATATAATATATATATATATACTATATAATTATCTATATATATATATAAAAAAAAAAAAAAAAAAAGTAATGTTGTTTAAAACGCTTTTTATTTTTAAAATTTAAAAGGTAAACTAAAAAGTTGAAAAATAAAAAATTTTTTTTTTTTTTTTGTGACGCAAGGATTTCATACGATTAGATCAAGTCTAGCAAAAATAAAAAGCCAAAACTGGGGGAAACGCCCAAAGCTGGGCGGCCCAAAACATGGCGGCTTAATCTAAGAAATATGTTTTTCTATCTCTTGTAGCATTTCCTTCCATGTTTGGGGCCCAAGCTTTTGTTTTTGTAGATATGATTAGTTGTAAGAAAATCCTTGTGTGTAAAATTTTTTGATTCACTTTTCAGTGCATTTTAATAAAAGCGCGTTTAAAGTGTGTGTGTGTGTGTGTGTGTGTGTGTCTGTGAGCTGCTGTCATTACTTAGATTTGAAAGGAGTGCGGTCAGATCACCACTACCATATACATTGTTGAGACTTCGTTTATTTTATCATATTCTCATATTTCTCCTCAGAACTCCACGGAGGTGACTTCCTTGCCTCCTTATCTAGAAATATAGTTGGAGACCTTGGTAGTAACCTCAGAATGAAAATAGAGTTCTGTGTAATTTTGACACGTTGGAAATGAGTCCCCCATTTGTGAGCAATTTTAAGTTGTAGAGGTAATTATTTGCGTTTTAGGGAGGGATTAAATCCTGTTCTGAAAATGGACCACACCTACTGCCTGCGCGTGTATATCAGTACCCTCGCTCAGGTCAGCTGGTTGGGTGGCTAGCGTCGTGGCATGCCGCTCAGATGTCGCAGGTTCGCGCCTCCCGAGGGTGATGAAAAATCACTGGCTCTGTATCATGGTCAGCTACTGCTGCAGTGGGAGGTTGAAACCAACATTCTTTGGAAGCTTGAATTTCAAGTCAATGGCCCCTTGGTGTGCTTGTTCCATGTGAATGGGTTTTATCTAATAATAATAATAATAATAATAATAATGAAGAGAGCCAAGATCGATCCAGTCTGTGAAAAACGGCTTGGGCATTTTCCCAAAACCTGTGATGGCTCTGTTGACCTAACCGGTAAATTAGGTACGTGATCATTAGTCGACCAAAGAGTGAGAACAGGAAAGTACATACTTTCTTATAGGATAAGAAAAAGTGTAGTAATTTATGTATATAATATATATACATATATATGTATTTATAGTATATATTTCTGTATGGATACATAATAGATAGATTATTAAATTAATGTTACTTCTTTCCAATACTAGATCTCAACTGTGTGTGATTAGACTCCCAGTTGAACTCTTGAATAAATACAGACATTTAAGAGTAAAAAATACTAGTGTGGGTTTGAGAGAGGAAGAGACAGTGAACAAAGTAAACATGAAGACTATTTAAAAAAAAAAAGTGTGTATGTTAGCACGCTGCATGTAATGCATGTAAGATATTTGTGTGTGTGTGTGAGAGAGAGAGAGAGAGAGAGAGAGAGAGCACTTACAGTGTGTTGGCTTTTATACAAGTAAAGGCAGTTCTCATCACCTGTCCATTCATCGAACTGACAAGAATTACCGTTTTGTGATTTGCCTACACAAGCGAATAAACGCATTCTTCCATAGTTTGTGAACAGCCAACCATAAGAGATTCTCTCTCTCTCTCTCTCTCTAGCCAGAGGCCCCACATCTGATCGGGGTGAGGATGAAACAATAAGCCAGTTTCTTCAGAAACTCATCAACGTTACCGTCGGGTGTGGAGCTGGTTGCTAGTCAACTGAAGTGGGTTGCAGCCAGGGGGGTTTCAGGTGAGAGAGGGAAAGACGAAAAAGCAAGTGACTCGTGCTCCTTGAGAATATGTAAAATGATGTCGTTGCATAATGAAAGGGACGTCTTGGAAGAACGCAGTAATCTTCAAGCCATTAGTGTGGAGCCAGCCTTACGCTCTCTCTCTCTCTCTCTCTCTCTCCTCCGTCAGGTATGCCTTTGTAATCACGAGATGTGTTTGGGTGAGTGGACGCAATCTCGGAAACTGTCAGTAATGGTTGGGATTCTCCATCTGTAGGTGATTTAGAGCTTGTTCATTTACACCTGTTCGTTTCCGGGACTTTTTTTTTCCGTTCGCACTCGTGTTTCCGTTTTCTGAAAATGACTGCTGTTTTGTGGGTGGGGAATGAGGTTTTGAATAGGATAGCGCGTGACCTGCATTTTTTTTTTTTTTATCTTGGCATAGAATACTTTCGCGTTGCCCAGTTATGTATGGATTCATTTCTACCTTTATATTTTTTTTCGATTTCCACTTTAATTTTCATATGCCCAATTTTTTTTTATTTAGGTTGGATTTTATTGTGAAAGTTTTTGCAATATGTAGGGGGACGGAGATGGGCTAATGAAAATATAATCCAGCCTTACCTCCGAAGGTAATTGTTACCTTAATTTAAAAGAGTGCTTTTGGAGAACGGAATAAGGACAGAACGAGTCGAAAGAGACATTTGTTAGGTCGTATATTTATGTAGTGTTAATTGAAAAATAATTAAGGTTCTTCTGCCCCCCTAATTTATATGGTGTACACACTGTGTTGTGTGTGTGCGCGTGCGTTCTTGTATATAATCACACACATAAAAATCTATTGTGCAAATATTGACCTAATCACTGAACTTGCATATAGTGGTCAATCAGTTGTGGCTAGCTATAGTCATGATTCTAGCAATCCCATCCCATATCTGCTGAGAAAGGGAAGATTATTGTCCTCATATATATATATATATATATATATATATATATATATATATATATATATATATATATATATATAATATATATATATATATATATATACATATATATATATGTGTGTAATATATATTGTAAAGCATTTTCCAGTCTGTAAGTGTACAGTATGCTTAAGTAAAACTAGCATATGATTATGAATACAGCTGTTGATGGGAATGCTTTGGCCCATGTAAAAGTAACGTTTTTTTCCCCTCCAGTTCCTTCGCCTTCGTGTGGGAGGCCTTCCAGTGGATTGACTTACAGTTATGAAATGAGCGAAAGATGAATATTTAAGAGACGAATTCGCCCCACGAAAACGCGAAGCGCCTCAAGTGTAATATTTAACATCAATATCCCTAAACGGTTATATACCTTTGTTTAGCGCCACAAACATAATATTTAACACCCAGGAGAAGAGCGGCTGTTTTGGAATAACTTTATTATTCAGTATTGATACATAAACGGTTAACCTTTGTTTGATTTGCTCTGCGGTTGCTGTTGGTAAGAAAGCATCCCCCCCCCGAGATGCTACCTATCTGTAATGGATGCTTGCGCTCAAGAGTAAATATGTTTGCTTTGATGCTTGTGTTTGTTGATCGTATTATGAATGTTACGTTTATTCGCCTCTGGTGTTTGTGTAAACACTTTGCTGTTTTTTAAAGTTATAGACATTTGTTTTTGTTTTTGTTTTTTATTCCTCAGTGATGTGTTTATATAATGCTTAACTGAAGCGATATATTGCATTTGAGTTTGAGTCTCTCTCTCTCTCTCTCTCTCTCTCTCTCTCTCTCTCTCTCTCTCTCTCTCTCACTCTTTTACCGTAAGTGCATTAACTTATCGCTTCTGATATTGCTGTTATGACTCTCTCTCTCTCTCTCTCTCTCTCTCTCTCTCTCTCTCTCTCTCTCTCAAACACGCTTTACGTAATGGTATTAACTATTGCATTTGAATTTGCTGTTATGACTCTCTCTCTCTCTCTCTCTCTCTCTCTCTCTCTCTCTCTCTCTCTCTCATTACCGAATGTATTAAATTGCAGAATTGTAAAAGCCCCATTTATTTTGTTAGCGATCGCCAGCTTCCTGCGCAATTGCCCAACAGCATTTGTTACCGAAAGGTAATACTGCTGAGAATCCTCGGTGGCAGGTGAAAACGTATCATCTGGGGGCGCCGAAGGGCGGAAAGACGGCGGGAGGAGACTATGCTGCTGTTGCTTCGGCAGGAGAAAGTGATAGCGAGGTTCTCCTCCAGGGGTCTCTGTGGGGATTAACGATCGTTATAATAGTTAAGGGAGAGGAGAAGTGGGTAGTTAGGAGGGGTGTCTGTGGGGATTAACGATCGTTATAATAGTTAAGGGAGAGGAGACATGGGTAGTTAGGAGGGGTCTCTGTGGGGATTAACGATCGTTATAATAGTTAGAGGAGAGGAGAAGTCGGTGGTTGGGAAGGGATCTCTTTGGGGATTAACGATCGTTATAAAAAGTTAGAGGAGAGGAGAAGTGGGTACTTAGGAGGGGTCTCTGGGGGGATTAAAACGATCGTTATAATAGTTAGGGGAGAGGAGAAGTGGGTAGTTAATTTAGATATGTTGGAATTGGCAACATTGTTAAATGATGCCTTTGTTAAACTTGTAGTTGCGAGTGTGGGATTGTTTGGTTTTGAGAGAGAAAGAGAGAGATAACCACATTTATATGAATTGTTAGTGCCTTGTTATGTTCTCAGTTTCATACATACACGATCCCGTAGGGGGATAGTGCCGTCAGTTCACCCGACGCGATGCACTGTAGGCATTGCTTAAGGTTCTTTGCAGCGTCCCTTCGGCCCGTAGGTGTAACCTCTTTCATTCCTTTTATTGTAACTTCGTTCATAGTATATTTCCTCCATCTTGTTATCCACCCTCTCCTAACGATGATTTCATAGTGCAACTGCGAGGTTTTCCTCCTGCTACTCCTTTCAAACCTTCTTACTCTCAATTTCCTCTCCAGCGCTGACTGACCTCAAAGTTCCAGTGCTTGGCCTTAGCCGGAACTATATTCCATTCCATTCCGTACACACACACACACACACACACACTATATATGTATGTATGTATAATATATATATATATATATATATATATATATATACATACATATATATCTATATATATATATATATATATATATATATATATGTAATGTTAATTGGATATTAGACGATATTTGTAAATTATAATATATATATATATATATATATATAATATATATATATATATATATATATATAATATTTATTTACTTTACAAATATCATCAATTAATCCAATCATTCATTGCTTCGGGAATAACTTATAACCAGGGGGAATTATAACTGATAAGTGGTTCATCACCATCGGGATTCGAACTGCTATCTGGTTTAGAAATAAACAACGATGCACAGTGACTTTTGACCGCTGAGCCAGTTGGCCTAAACCAGGCAACGATTAATATCTCGCTGGTGACGAAGTACTTATCTGATATGATTCCCCTTGGACGCAAGTTATTCCCATGGAATAGTGAATTTGAAATTAAACAATGGTTACAGCCTAATATTTGTGTATATAATAAAGATTCACTTGTGTGGTGTATGTATATGTATATGTGGTATGTATGTATGTATATATATATATATATATATATATATATATATATATATATATATACATACATTATATCATATTAGATGTAAGTTTTCGGCACACGCAAGAGTGACTTTTTTTATTAGTATATATAAATATGTCACAAATATCCTTTAATATAAAATTCATTATTCTTGGTGAATAACTTCCTCTCATTTCTGGCTTGGGCGAAAGCACTTCTCAATTATAATTCCCCTTGAGTATAAGATTTTGTTAAGTTGTAGTGAATTAAGTTTGAGTAATAATGGGAATTGCTTGAGAGAGAGAGAGAGAGAGAGAGAGAGAGAGAGAGAGAGAGAGAGAGAGAGAGAGACCAAGCAAGCACTTTATAGCGTTGTGTCTCACTATCGGGAAAGTCGAAAACAAATGTCGGATGTCGTTTCCGTGAGGAAGCATAAGAGGGAACAATAAGACGATCGAAACTCGATGAGAAGTAATGTATATCGTGAACAAAATCACGTAGTGAATTATTGAATTACGCGGAGTTCGTTGTACTCTCTCTCTCTCTCTCTCTCTCTCTCTCTCTCTCTCTCTCTCTCTCTCTCTCTCGTTGCCGGAATCATAATCGTGAGAAATATCGATTAACTAAAGCCTTTCTCGCCCCGTAAGGGGTTAGTGCTGTCAGTGCACCTAACGCGTTGTACTGTAGGCTAATATAACCTAAGGGTCTTTGCAACGTCCCTTCGGCCCCTATCTGCAACCTTTTTCATTCCTTTTGCTGTGCCTCCGTTCATATTCTCTTTCTTCCATCTGACTTTCCACTCACTCCTAACAATCGATTCATTGTGCAACTGCGAGGTTCTCCTGTTACACCTTTCAAAACTTTCTCACTATAAATTTCCCTTTCAGCGCTAAATGACCTTTTAGGTCCCAAATTCACTATTCTATTATCTCTAAAGCTTTTTTCATATTATTTTCTCTGAATGTGTTTTTAGTATGTTATTAGTTTATCATTTTCCTAAGTTTCCTTATCAGTTCTGTAACACGCCGTGACAGAATATTGTACGTGAAGTGGATTAACTTCATTAATACCTGTCTCAGCTCGTGTTGTATACGCATGAAATATTTCTGCCGTCAATGTTATAGTAAAATGTGCCTTATGTGTTGCACTTTATTGCCAACAGATAGCAAACAGGTCGAAAAACAAATATTTCGTCAACTTGTATCCAACCTGTTTGTGATTCGTGCGCGATCAGTTACTTATGTGTCTAATACATGTTTCGCTGTATAGTGTAGAAATTGACTAGCTTTCTTATGTATCCTTAATCTGTTCTCAGCATTGACTGCTGGACGTTTTTTTGTTCAAATAAACAATTATATACTTTGTTTACTTTGGTTTTATGCACAGCCCTCCACAGGGAGTATTTCCTATCTGGCAGTCCCGTGTACTTTTTCTAAATAAGTTGCTTCTTATATTTTATAATTGTTCTTATTTTCTCATTAGTATCGTAGCTCTAGCAGTATAGGAGAGTCTTTAGTTCTTTTGTATTGCTTTCTTCTTGCAGTATTTTGTTGTATATTCTTGGTGAGCATGTTGTCACTCCCTGTGTGTGCAAACGACCATGTGCATTTTCTTGCGTTACCTAGGTACAGTTTGATTGAATTCCCCGCAATCTGTTTTATGAGCGTGTCACTTTTGCTGTCACTCGAGTCTCATCGTCACCATCTTCATCACTTGGCTTACAGAAGTAGCATGATTTTATTTTTTCGACTAAGTTTTCTGGTGGTCATTTAAAGAGTTCGTCTTTCCCCTTCGGATGATGTTTAATCATTATTACTCTTCGTTGCTGTTGCTGAGAGTAACTTATGTTGTCATGTCAGTACATTCTTCTTGTTAGAGGCTTTGAAATTCTCGGGTGTACGCGCGAGCGCGCACTCACATTATATATATATATATATATATATATATATATATATATATATATATATATATATATATATATATTAAGTCCCTCCCTGTGGTCCTCTAAACATTTTAGGTGAAGTTGTTAAAGTTGTAAGCCCGGTGCTCACAGATACACAGCGCACACATATACAGATATATGTGTATGTATATATATTTATTTGTTTGTATACATAGCACCCTTGCCTTTCATTTGTGAGAGGGTTAGATTCCGATGTGAGTCATATATATATATATATATATATATATATATATATATATATATATATATATATATATATAATATATATAATCGTGTTTTCTGCAGTATTTTTGGGCGAGTTGCTAGCTCCATGCGCCCATCACCTCTGGTGGCAACCCAGCACAATTGACTAATCACCAGGTACTTTATTCATTGCTGAGGTCCCCAGAGGCACAGTGGGATATAACGGAACTTTGATACTGAGCAGCACCTGGTCTGGGGTTGGATGGCAGGAGTCAAATCACGGTCCTTTCGCTGGCGAGTAGCATGACCGCTAGACCGGGAGGTTTATTGTGGCTTATGTTTACATTATTATTATTATTATTATTATTATTATTATTATTATTATTATTATTATTATTATTATTTATTTAGAATGAACGCTATTCCTATAAACGAGCCCCCCCAGGGGCCATTATTACTTGAAATTCAACCTTCCAAAGACTACGGTGTTCATTCGAAAGAAGTAACAGAAGGTAATGAGAGATACGGAAAATGGGGTTGTTAGGAAAACAGATAAATTATCAAATTATTAAATAAATAAAAATGAAGTAAAATAATAAAATAAAAGTTGAATTGAATTAGGGTAGTAATGCATTGCATCTTCGCTTGAATTTCAAAGGTTCCAATTGCACGAAATTGATGATTCCATGACTGAATTTCAAGTGGTTTATAATATCCATTGTAATAACACCTTCGAAATATGGAGTGTTGAAAGCTTATGATAACAGTAAGAATGATTATTGTAATGATTCTGGCATTAATATTAAAATTAGAGTCGATGGTTTTAACCCGGTATGCGTCCACCTTCGCGGCGTGTTTAGTACTAGGCCGTTGGGGATGACCGTAAAAAAAAAAAAACAAAAGACTTTAAGTATCACAGAGATAATGAACCCCAAGAAATATTAGTTCTAGATAACGAACCCCCGAAAAACATTGATGGGTCACTATCCAGGAAAGATCCGATAACCTTAACCCTTTAACGACCAGAGATCCCATTTGGATCTTTAAAACGCTACTTTCGGGTAGTCGTGGTGAACAAGTTTGAGCTTGTATAAATTGACGCTTTGGCAACTCATAGCTACAAATCCTCTGCTCTTCGAATCAACCAATCAGAAGCCCCACCAGGCCCTCGCACGAAGGACTGGCGGGCCTTCGACAGACACCTCAGTCGTGCGCAAGTTGGAAAACAGTCAGACGTGTCGCAGTTCTAGATAACTACCCCCCCCGAAAAATCTTGATGGGTCACTATCCAGGGAAGTATCCGATAACCTTAACCTTTAACGGACCAGAGATCCCATTGGGATCTTTAAAACAGCTACTTTCGGGTAGTCGTGGTGAACAAGTTTGAGCTTGTATGAAATTGACGCTTTGGCAACTCATAGCTACACTCCTCTGCTCTTCGAATCAACCAATCAGAAGCCACCAGGCCCTCGCACGAAGACTGGAGGGCCTTCGACAGACACCTCAGTCGTGCGCAAGTTGGAAAACAGTCAAGACGTGTCGCAGTAACCTCCAAGTTCCCCCCCCCCCCCCCAACTTCGTAATCATGGTAAGTACACAGTGACTGTGGGATAGTGAAGCCTAATGATATGCTTACCTTTTGATGTTGGTTTGAAGGGCTGTAGTGTTACTGACATGTCATAGTGACTAAAAACAAAAGTATAGATCCCATAGGGGATACTTCGGTCGTTCTTAGGCGGACCACGCTCATCCCATGAGGGATGTATCGGACCGTAACGGTTACAACGGCCAGCAGAATACGACGTCAAATAATTTTTTTTTAGTGCTTGTTTTAGACATTTGTGAATAATTTTAAACAATATTTCTAGATATAACAGTGATGCTTTATAGATGTTAGGCTCATGTGGATATAAATGATTACCTTACAAGGGATTGAATGATAGGTTTTTGTTAGGGAAAGTTACTTTTCATTACATGATTTTAAAATAGTTTTTTTTTATTTTGCAGTTACAAAGCAGTATGTTTTTCTGGGCAACGCCAATGCTGCATTGGAGACTCAGGAACGTGTAACATGGGTAGCCCCTGACGACGCTGAATCAAGTGATATCGACATGAGCCCTTTGGACATTGACAGTGATGATGACGACCCTACCTACGTTCCTGACGAAGGCCTTTAACTCAGGACTGTTGCCTTTGACCTTCCTAACTCTAGAGGTTAGTATGAAGAACATCCTTAGAGAGAGAGAGAGAGAGAGAGAGAGAGAGAGAAATGTTGTGTAAACATTGTATTTTTAAATGTTCGTTGTTTATAATGGTATTTAAATTTGTTGCCCTTTAAATGGTTTGTAAACAATGGGTATTTTAAAAACTTATTTGTTTGTTTACTTGCATACTCACTGACATACACGTGCACACACATGCACACGCACATGCATACTCACTTGACATACACATGCACACACACATGCATGCACACACAAGCACACATGCATGCACACACGATTCATTTACTGTTTCACTAATGTTACTTTATTCTTGTTTCAGATCGCAAGGTCAATGTTGTCTCTCAAGCGATGCCTATGGAAGAGGAACCTGAGCCTAACCCCTAAGAGGTCTCATGCTGATGAATGGAAGAAGAAAACATTGATATCCATGCCCTGCCCGACTACATTCATCAGAAGCCTGGTGCCAGGAATTCTCTTGGCACTAGAGATTTTGCTTTGCCAAGAAGGGGCCAACAGGTAGTTTTGCAAAATATTGAGACACGCCAGACGGCCACTGCCCTACACATGCCAAAGCGTGCACCCATGAGGCAGACCTGCAAGTTCTGTTCTGGTGCAGGCCACAGTTCCCGCTGGATGTGTTAGGATTGCAAGGTTGCCCTTTCTTTGCCTTACTGAAGAAAGAAATTGTTTTGCTTTGTTCCATAAGATTTCTAAGTAAGTTGTTTGTTATGATAGTTGTTTATAGTGTTTTGTGTATTTTTTTACTATTTTTGTATTAGAGTTTTTGATTAGAGTTTTTTATAGAGTTTTCTGTATTTTTATACTATTTTTGTATCTAATGTATATTTATTTTTATATTAATTAAATTGTAAAGCCATATAAGTGTTTCTATCATACATTGTGGAACAAAAAAAATGAATAAATAATAATAATCACATGATTTATGGGCAAATTAACAGTATTTATAAACTTGAAAAAAGTTGCCCGCAGGCCCAATAGATCCCATACGGTATGAGCGTGGTCCGCCTAAGAGCGCCCGAGGCACCCATACGGGATACTTCATTGCATGCAATTATTTCGCTTACTTTGGAAATTTTGTAAAAGTACACAAGAGTAAAAAGGTCTTGTATTTACTAATACTACAACATACTAAGAGGATTTTTTAATG
>NC_087208.1:4111496-4121496 GCF_015104395.2 Macrobrachium nipponense | reverse complement strand
AGAGAAATAAATACGGGACAATTACAAAATGCACTAATGTACTTTAAGTACTTTTCGTAGATTTTTTTTTACACGAGGTAGTGAGGCTTACTTACGCAGGACGTGCAAGGTTACCCAAAATTACCAGGTAACGCCGTAGATGTGTTACATTACGCACCCTCATCACCTATGATTATCTACATCCGACACGTAACGTTTCTTACATTCGGCGTTTTAGACAACCCACAGTGGGAATAAATCTTCGCGTAACATTTCTTGCGCTCGACACTGCATAACGCACAAATTGAATATATCCTCTCCCGTTTCATGCGCTCGGCACTTCAGATTACCTATGGCGGCAATATATCCTCGTGTAACATTTCTAGCACTCGGCGTTTACGGTTACTTGAAGTGAAATATATCCTTGTATAACAATATTTCTTTCGTTGCACTCAACGCTGATCCCGTCGGGGGAGTAGTGCAGTCAGTGCACCTCACAGGTGGCACAGTAGGGATTACTAAAGATTCTTTGCAGCGTGTCTTCGGCCCTTAGCTGCAACCCCTTTCATTCTTTTTACTGTATCTCCGTTCATATTCTTTCTTCCATCTTGTTATCCACCCGCTCCTAACAATTATTTTATAGTGCAGCTGCGAGGTTTGCCGTCTGTTACATCTTTCAAACCTACCGACTCCCAGTTTCTTTTTTAGCACTGAATGACCTTTTAGGTCCCAGTGCTTGGCCTTTGTCCTAAACTGTGTATTCCACTCGTCACTGAAATTTAGCAAAGTTCGTAGTATATTTTCTCGATATTTTTGGGGGGATTAAGTACATTGAACTATGTCCTCGTAACATTTCTTGTACTTTGAACTGAAAGTTGCGTAATGTGGAAATATATCAATTCGTAACAATTTATACTGCCCAGCTTTTGAGATTACTCGGTGTGGAAATATAATTTCATGCCACATATTTAGTCCTCGACAATTTAAATGACTTTCAATTGAACCAAAGTCCAGAGATTATTTAAGATTCCTGACACTCGACCTGTCTAGAACTCGAGGCACAAAATCGACAACAGCCGATGTCCAAGTGTTCTTATGCCCAGGAGGTTGTCACATCTGGCTTTTGATAATACTTAGTTTGACTTGTAAGATTATACTAGTGGTCTGTAAGTTAGTATTACTTACGCTCGCCACCCGAGATGACCTCAACAGTGACATATAAGATTACATATGCTTGTCCCGTAAGGCGAACCCTCCCCTAGCCGGTTAGTGCTGTCTGTGCACCTCGCGCGGTACACTGTAAGCATTACTGAAGGTTGTTTGCAACATGCCTTCGGACCCTACCTACTACCCCTTTCATTCCTTTTACTGTACTTCCGTTCATATTCTTTTCCTTCCATCTTCCTTTCCACCCTCTCCTAACAATTGATTCAAAGTGTAACTGTGAGGTTTTCCCCAGCACTTGTCCCTTATCCTAAATATAAATTCCTATTGTAAGGTAACGGGAGATTACCCTCAGTCGAGAAATCTTTCCACTTGAGCGTGTCGCAGTAGATTACCTACGCCGGACACGGTAGGTTACGAACAGGTGTGAAACATGTGATTCCTTACAGTCGATAACGTCCGAACGCAATCAAGTAGCGTGCCAGCCGCTACCAGCTGGACCACGTGAGAAAAATGCTACGGATTCTACGCACTTCGGTTTACAAAAGGGTGAAGGAGAGAGAGAGAGAGAGAGAGAGAGAGAGAGAGAGAGAGAGAGAGAGAGAGAGAGAGAGAGCAGTTAGCTAACGGTGATTTCCGGTTACCTTATTGATTGCAGAATCTATCTGACAAGATGCAGGAAACAGTTGGCGATGGGTGAAAATGCATTTTTAATACATTGTTACATGTTAGATTATTAGTTTGTTTTTATAATAAACGGAGTCTCTTCTTTCTGCATTTCTCTTCACCTCGTCTTCTTCCTAATGAACACTATATTATTCCTTTGGAAGTTTGAATTTCAAGCCAATGGCCCCTGTGGACTTGTTCCATATGAATAGGGTTATAATATATAATAATAATAATAATAATAATTTATATTTTAGTTTTCCCCATATTTATTTATTTAATTATAATAATAATTATTTATTTATTAGGTTAATTATTATAATATTAATTAAATAAATTTTATTTATATAATATTATAATTTTATATATATTTAAAAATAATAAACTTTAATAATATAATATTTATATTATATATTTATATATTATATATAATTAGATATAATATATATATTTCATAGATAGATAGATATTGTGTATTTTTTTGCTTTTGCTGCTGAATTATCAAGAATGAAAACGCTGACCATGAATGAACTGCCCTCAAACAAATGAAAGAAAAATAAAAGGCAATGCAGACAAAGGTCCTCTATGTTAGCTTGGGTTTTCTATTAACAGTGACCATAAGTTGCTTGATAAGTGTTGCTGCAAGTTTGAATAGGCGAGATAGTAAAATGATTGGTAGTTTTGATAGCTCATCGTTCATTTACCTAACCTCTTATTAAGTTGATGTCAGTCTTTATGCATGTCCGTGAAGGCAGCATCGTTGTGACTTTTCCTTTACTGCTATTGGCTGAGAAAGGCGCTCTCCTCACTTCTCTCAGTGGTCTGGTTAAACTACTTTTATAATAATAATAATAATCCTCACTTCTCTAGCTATGGCCATACTCGAGCGGTACAGGAAATCAGAACTTTATGAGATCTCCAGTAGTATTAAAGTGGTTAAAGAATTTTTTTTATGTAACTCTCTCTCTCTCTCTCTCTCTCTCTCTCTCTCTCTCTCTCTCTCTCTCTCTCTCTCTCTCTCTCTCTCTTGTTTAAAAATAATTTCTGAGAAGCTATAAGAATATATAGTATGATATATATAGTTATATTAAATATATATAATATATGTATATATATATATATATATATATATATATATATATATATATAATATATATAATATATATATATATAACGGCTCGCGCACACACACACACACACACAGTGTCTGCTGCAATCTTGGCGCGCTGCCGACGAGCCTAGTGTGTTAGTATTTGAAGTAGGTAATCATCTAATGGTGTGTATGTGGTTCATCCGTGGTTGCAGTAATTAAAATAGAAATGTGGCTATAGTTTTTCCATATATCATTCACTGTTAGGGCACTCTGCTTAGTATTAAAAAAAATTTAAGTATACATATACTTGTTACCTTCTCAATTTACTTACATCTGTGGCATAATTCCACTCGTTCGTCTCCTTCAGCTGCATCATAAACATTATTATTTCAGTCGTCGTTCAGTAGGAGCATCGATTCCCTCTCGTGTCTCGTTTCACCTGTGAGCAAGTAACTTCCTTTAAGGATTGCGCAAGGGCGACTTCATTTGGTTAGGATTGCGCAGCAGTACAGCTCTTTCCCAATGTCCTCTTTGTCTTTGCTGACAGATGGAGCTGGAAAGTTGAACCTCGAGTGAGGATTATATTCTTGTTATTCATTTGGTGGATTTCGTTGTATGACATGTCGTATAACTCTCTCTCTCTCTCTCTCTCTCTCTCTCTCTCTCTCTCTCTCTCTCTCGTGTGGGAGACTTGGCCTTTTATGACTCTTCATGATTCTTTGCTCCTTGGAAATATGTTTCATTACAGTACGTCGTTTTTAATTTTCTGTATAAAATCTTTTTCTGTCCGCCCTCTAATCTTAAAAACTACTAAGGCTAGAGGGCTGCAAATTGGTATGATGATCTTCCACCCTCCAATCATCAACCATACCAAATTGCAGCATATCTAGCCTGAGTAGTTATGATTTTAAATAAGGTTAAATTTAGCCTTAATTGTACGTCTGGCAACGATAAAGGACAGTCTTGTCACCTGGCCGTGGTTAATGTTTTATGGTCCGCGGCTCATACGGCATTATACCAAGACAATCGAAAGAGGGCTATTTTCGGTGGCCTTGATTATACGCTATACAGAAAACTCTAGTGCGCCCAAGAAACTCCGCATTTTTACTTTGTTTATATTGAATGCTACCTGGGAAGACATCCTGTTACATATAAACGTCTGTTAAATTATTTACGAAAATCAGTTCATTTCAGTTTTGGAAAAAAAAAAATCGCATTACAGTGACGGTTTTGCGTGTAAGCGATATGGTACTTTTTATTATTATTGTTATTTGCATTTGCTAAATATTTTCTGATTTTGACTCTGTGCCGACCCAACCCCGCACACACACTCAAAAAAAACGCAGCAACACCCGATATTTGATATTATGCAATATGTCAACTTTTTTTTGCCCTAAAATAGCAGAAGTCGAAAAGGTTCAAAGAATTATAACCAACATCCTTTTAAATTCTTCAAAAGTTTCAGTATCACTTGAATTACGCTGAGCAAAACTTGGAATGCATTCAGTAGAATCTGGCAATGATATTAAAAGTTGTAACATTCGCCTTAATGTAAAATGAAAAATGTCAAATATTGGATTAAACGTGGTCGGAAGTCACGTAAAGCCGTTGGTCCCGTTGCTGAATAACCACTGGTTCCATGCAACGTAAAAACACCATAAAAACAAACAAACAAACAATATTGGATTAAAATGTTTCATTCTGATAAACGTGCCGTAAAGCCTGGTAAACTGTCAGTAATATATGATTAATATATATCGAAGGAAAACTTGGAAGAAATAAGAAAAATTAATAAACGTAAAACTTGACAAAATTATAGCGGAATTTCCAAACGTTCGGTAAATTTGCATAAGAATTCCTCAACAATGGATAAACAATGCCAGAAATTTCAGTGGAATACGACTGGCACCCCTTAGGAGGGGCGGGGGGAGCGGGGGGCTAATGCCATCAGTTCACCTCATATGGTTCACTTTAGGCATTACTTAAGGGTCTTGGCAGAGTCCCTTCGGCCCGTAGCTGCAACCGCTTTCATACCTTTTACTGTACCTTCGTTCATATTCTCTCTTCCATCTGACTTTCCACCCTCTCAAACAATTCTTTCATTGTGCAACTGCATTGAGGTTTTCAAACCTCCTTACTGTCAATTTCCGATTCAGCGCAGAATGACCTCATAGGTCCCAGCACTTGGCTGTGCTCTAAATTCTATATTCTATCAATCTTCTAAATCCGACTGGCGTTACCCAAAATATGACCTAAACTTCTGCTAAGTTGACCCACATTCAGTGAAGTTTGAAACTGAGTAAAAACTGACAGAACGCACAAAAAATGTTACAGAAACGCATTCAGCAGGAAGCATCACAGCGCATCTTCAGGCAGAGTGGTCCGCATAATGCCTGCTTGCTCGCAAGTGCGTTGAAACTGTTTCACGACGGTTAACATCACGAAGATAGAATTCTTTCGTACCATTTGTCATCATTGCTTGTGTCAGGTAACTTTCTCACAAAATTTAGAGGTCATTGTTACAGGGAGAAGAATATTTATTGTGAGGTGGAATTTTTAACAAGTATAATAGTTATAACACTTGAAGAAGAATATGTATAATGGAAATGTATTGATAATCAAAGAACTTTTAATAATAATAATTAATAATAATAATAACTTTTAATAATAATAATTAATAATAATAATAACTTTTAATTAATAATAATAATTGATAATAATGATAATAATATTTTGGTAGAAGACCCTCTTTTAGGCAAATGCTGTTAAAAAGAATGTCAGAATTAAGCGAGTTGATTTATATGGTTTTTTCTATTTTCCTTATAATTAGCCTGAGAAGCGAATTGTAAGGAAAATAGAAAAACAATATATGTAAAATCAACTCGCCTATATACTGCCATTCTTTTTAGCTAATAATAATAATAATAATAATAATAATGATAATAATAATAATGATAATAATAATTAATAATTTCTATTATTATTAATATTAGCGACGTTCTGCACCACAGCCTCGTTCTCTCACTAATTCAGATGACACTTGATTGTTTTTGCGGTTTGATATCGGAGACTTCTCTTATATTATTATTATATGGTTTGGTGAAGATGGGAAAGATGGCGCCGACCGTGGTGTTATCATGTGTCGGTTGTCTCAACTGTACCTTTTTTTATTAGATTTTTTTTACGAACTATTTCTTGCGTAGTTTCTCTTTTTGCTCCTAAAGTTCAACGTCAACATTCCTTGCTGATATATGTTTTTTATTTGGGGTGGGGGGGGGGGGCTTTGGGGGGGGGGGGGGGGATGTCAGTGAAAATATTGTTATTTGGTGTTTTTTTTTAAACATTTTTTTTCTATGATTTTGCCAAGATAGTGTTTGGGTCACGTGAAGATTTAGTTTGTGTCCGTATGTTACATTTATTGTATGGAACTCCCCATAGTTTTTGTATTGCTATTTGTGACGGTCGAGGGAGACGTTTGAGAGTTTTTTTCCAAACAATGTTTTGTTTTTGTTTTGTCATTTGCTTCAACTCATTGTTTGTCTGTAAGGGTTGATGAAGTTGACGCAGAGACGCTTTTTATGCCAAACTAAATTTGTTATGTATATTTGCGGTTTTGTCGTTTCATATACTTAAAGTAAGAGTTAACTACTGTGCTGTAGAATCTTTGCGATTCAGAAGTATGATCGGATGTGAAGTGGATATTAATTTCAAATTTGTAAGTCTTAATTATCTTACATATCAGAAGTCAGTTATTTATAGCACAGCATTTTTCTCGCCCTTTCTTGTAAATTGAGTAATAGTGTTAGTACTTTTTGTCTTAGGGATTTTGAGACGAGCAAGGCATGAGAGAGAGAGAAAGAGAGAGAGAGAGCTGTTCCCATTTGTCTTTTAAGTAAACTGGAATAGTTTGTGTGTGTGTGTGTGTGTGTTAGTGTAAGAGAGAGAGAGAATGCACAGCTGCTCCCATTTGTCTTAAGAACAGACTGGAAAAGAGAGAGAGAGAGAGAGAGAGAGACGAGAGAGAGGAGAGACGAGAGATGAGAGAGAGCAGAGCTTGAAGGAAAGAGAGAGAGAGAGAGAGAAGCTTGAATGATCTGGCACCAAACGGTAAGATGTGTTTTATTATTTCAATATTATGCGATATGAGGAGATTGATGATACCGCAATATAGATGATAGTAGCCCCCTCGCTTTGTGAGATATATTTACACTTTTTTTTTTTTATCATGCCAGGCCTGATTCTGAATGGTTTCATCCGTGTTGCTGAGATCTAGGTTCTTTTGATATCACTTGCAAAAAGTCAATTTATACTTAAGTAGTGGGCTACCGTACTCAATGGATCAAAGAAACTCGCAAGGTGGATGGATATCTACTAATATATATAATATATATATATATATATATATATATATATATATATATATAATCTATATATATATACACCTATCTCTAATGTGTGTGTGTGTGTGGTGCCAATTAATAAGTACGTTATTCTTATATATAATTATATATATATATATATATAGTTATATATCTTAATATAATATATACACGCATGTACATATATGTATTTATATGAGTTAAATATTTATATATACGTGTATACTTGTGTGTACATTGTGTGTATATATATGTATATATACATATACAGAGAGAGAGAGAGAGATAGAGATTACGCAATTCTATCGCTGTTCAAGCCGAAAGTTAGATTTGATTCAGAAGAGAGACTTCCACATATTTTATCACAAATTTATGACGGGGGAGTTGCCACAAAGAAACAGTTGTATGACAGATCAAAAACTCCGTCCACCTGACACTCGATTCCGGGACCCAGAAAAAGTAGCGGGGCAAAAAAAAAAAAAAAAAAAAAAGTCTTCGTCACTCGGGGAGCAACTAATTGAAAAACATTGAAAAATGACAACCTCCAGTTCGAAACATGTTCTGGTCAATGATCATGCTCGCACAGGCAGTTGTCGGTTTTTGTAGTCTTGCGTAGCGAAAGTTTTCTTCCCCCTCTTATGCTTTTACTACAGTACCCCTGGGGGTATTATAAGTTTTAGTATAGCTAGATCTGGGGTCAAGTTTTACCTGTCTATAATTATATATATATATATATATATATATATATATATATAGATATATATATATATATTTTCTAAGGATACTTGACGATGACGGCTGTTGGGCTTAGAAAGCTTATAACTTTTCCTGATTAAATATCTCCGCTAGATACCTTCCAGTTTCAATGGGGTCCTGTTGTATTTGTATTAATGCACAGAACAATTGTGTAAGGGATAAAGTTATATTATACATATATATATTATATATATATATATATATATATATATATTATTATATTATATATATATATGTATATATATATGTTTTTTTTTCTAATCTTTGCGACTAGCAGGAGGGAGAATGGAAAATTTCACCTTCTTCCTGTACGAGATAATGAGGAATAATGTATGAGATAAAAGTGAAACGGCGCGTCACTTCGATGACATCGCTGGATAGGTGATCGGGAATATTGGGAAGTCATAGCGATAGAAAACGAGACACACTCGGACATATATCTTATCTAACTGAATATTATTTGGAATCATTTCTTCTTTTTTTTCACTTTCGTTTCCCTCCCCCCCCCCCCCCCCCCTCTCTCTCTCTCTCCTCTCTCTTCTCCTAAATTTGTTAGATGCATTTTAGCAAATTTTTTCCGAACTCTCTCTCTTTCTGAATTGTTAGATGCATTTTTCTGAACTCTCTCTCTCTAATCTCTCTCTCTCTCTCTCTCTCTCTCTCTCTCTCTCTCTCCATTCCTCTTTGAACTCCGTAGATAAATTTTATAAATTTATCTAGTATTTATCTAGTATCTATATTCACTAGAAATCGGAGTTAACGATGCAAGGAAAGTCACGAATATCAAAAGATGACTTCTTTCACACGATCGCCGCTGACGCTGACATCTGCTGAGTTCTTTCCTCCTGGCTTCTTTTGTCGGAATGTGTAGGTTTTGTTCATACGCATTCCCGTGTGCGTGTTGTGTATTTACACGGAAAAAATTATAATCAAGAATACCCATAGAATATTTTTAAAACTTTGTACCCATCGAAATTCATATTAATTTTTCTTCTTTTGGCTTTTTTACTAATTCTGTAATAAATATTTCCCTCTTAGTCTAAAGAAGACAAGCAGTTAAGCACTTTTTATTTCAACATTTTCTTATTTCAGGTTAAGCTACCGAACTCCAGCGGTTACTTCTGACCGCTGATCTCTTCTAATATTCCAAACTTCCCTGTTTCATGTTCAGTAAACTTACTGTTATGTATTCTAAAGGGAAGAAACAGCTACTGGTGTCTTGTTTTTTTTTTAATTCCTCTCTGAACACCCAAAGTAAACCTTCCGGTAATCTTCGTCCTGTAATTTTTTTTAGTGTTATACTTCCTCCATTTGTTCTTTATTTACTATTTAGGCTTTCAAGCCTTATTATAACTTAATTACCTGTACCTTGGACTGACATGAATATATAAACCCCTTTCAGTCTGCCGCTTCATTCGTTAAATGTTATCACCATATTGGTTTGATTTAATTTTTCCCCTTTGTTTCAAAGTCCTTAAATAGAGATTACTATCCTGGTTTTCGTGAAAAAAGGGGAAAAATAGGTATTTTTATTTCCCATACGAAATCCCTCTTTCTTGATACCCACTGTTTCTGCTCTTGCTGTCGGAGGAGGGACTATGGTTGGCGTTCCAGCCACTTCGTCGAAACCCAGAGGGATGTTGGTGCCGTCAGTACACCTCACGTGGTACACTGTAGCCATAATTAATAATGTTTGCAGCGTCCCTTCGGTCCCTAGCTGCACCAACTCTTAAGTCTTTTACTTTACCTCCGTTCCCATTGCCATTTTTCAGTCTTCCTGCTCTACCAGCCTCTGTCAATTACGTCTCAGTGCAACGGTGGTTATCTCCCAGATTCGCCTTTAGAGCGTCGTGCTTCATTTCTTTTTATGCCTTGGATGGCTTTATGTTGCTGGCCAACCAATCCAACTCCCTCTTTTCACTGTCTTCAGCGATGAATGGCCGAAAGTGCCCCAGTGCTTAGT
>NC_087208.1:4098996-4106496 GCF_015104395.2 Macrobrachium nipponense | reverse complement strand
TAACTACGATTTGTGTGCGAATCGTGCTCGTGAAGGGAATCTCTATATTTACATGAATTCCCGTTATATATACATCATAAAAAAAGATAATGTCCGACCTCTCTTGTTTTATTCTGGACCTGTCAGTTTGTTTTGTGAATACCGGAAACCATTCGACGAATGTCACAGTTGCCTGGTTGGAATATGTCACGGTGGAATTTATGACTTGTCTGTGGCCCTTTCTCTCGGTGATTATATATATATATTATATATATATATATATATATATATATATTATATATATAATATTTTATATATATATATACTATATATATATATATACTATATATATATATATATATATATATATATATATATATAATATAGTATCTATATTATATAATGTGTGTCTATGTATGTATTTTGTTTGTCTAGAGAGAGAGGTGTTTGTATGAAACGATAGTAGAGTTTTTTTCCTCTCTCTCTCTCTCTCTCTCTCTGTATATATATATATATATATATATATATATATATATATATATATATACATATATATTATATGTATATATATAGCTATATATTAGTGTGTGTGTTTATGTATGTATTTAAGTATGCATCAGTATATTTTTTATATTGCAGTCCGTCACAGATACGAAAGCTATTCAGGTATAATTCCATTTTTCCCATTAATACTTTAACATTGTATTTGTTTCGTCGTATTTGGCTAGCGAGCTCAAAGATGTAAATAATTATATCGTTTATCTTCGCTTAAGCAACCAAGCGAATGAAAAATATTATTAACTATGTACTCAAATATATCTCGGAGTCGCTTTCCTTTCGCTAAGGCTGTTACGACGAGATTGAAAGCACGACGTCTGACCACTGAAAGGCACTTAACTGTTCTTGTGAGCGGCGTTTATATGACGGCAGACTGCATAAATCCTTCCTAAGTACTTCCGAAAGTGGGCGAATTAAGGATTTTAAGATTGCGTTGTGTATGTGAGGATTGCTCAAGAGATGCCGAGATTGCGCCGTTAACTCGAATATTGCGTAAATTCGGTAACTGGCTCATTTGAATAAAAAAAGCCGACCGCTCTACGTCTGTTAGTAGACACTGACGTTGAATAATGATAGATATATTTTAAAAAAATATAAGAATGATGTGGGAAATATCTCATGAATTACTGTGTTCTGACTCCTTCCAGGGACCTTTTTGCTCATGTTTGTTTTTCTCAAATTGTTGAATATTCTGATGACTCAATAACCCTTGAATTTATCTCTTGCGGGATTGCGCATAATCTGCGCATAATTCGTCCCCAAGTGCCGTATTTGTGGTTCCTGGAAAGCGCGCATTTCTGGCGGAAATGCTTCGTTTGAGGAAAATTTATGGGGGGAGGTGTAAGCGGTGGTTAGGTTTTGTAGGAATGGTTGTTGAAATAGATTATTTGTTAATAGCGTTAGCCGCTCTATTATTTTCTAGGCCTGTTCTTCTTCTTCACATTTTCACATTTTGTTCTATATTATTTGTTTAATCTCTCTCTCTCTCTCTCTCTCTCTTTCTCTCTATCTCCTTCTCTCTCTCTCTCTCTCTCTCTCGCTCTCTCTCTCCTCTCATCTCCACTCACATATATACACACACACACACACACACACACACACATATATATATATATATATATATATATATATATATATATATATATATATATACATACATAATCCGTTATAATCTTCGAACGGGTATCAGAAGCTCTTTATACCGAAAAGCGCCATATTATAACCTGACCGAAATTGCTTGTGTATCGTAATTTCTTTCACTACCTAAAATTTTTGGTAATGGATCTTTCGATGCATTATTTAAACAAAATAACCCCGTCGGTCATTTCATCAGCGACCCGAACATGTAATGTAACTCTTAATTCAGTTCGTCAGCAAGTTTCAGCAACCATAACGAATGTCTTCGATAACTCAGGTGATACAGACTACTAGAAAATGAACAAGTTAGAACTGCTCTCTTTCACCTCGCGCGGTTCACTGTAGGCATTACTTAAGGTTCTTTGTAGTGTCCCTCGGCTCCTTGTTGCAACCCCTTTCATTCTTTTACTGTACCTCCGTTCATATCGTCTTTCATCCATCTAACTTTCCACCCTCTCTAACAATTGTTTCATAGTGCAACTGTGAGATTTTTCCTGTTACATCTTTGTAACCTTTTTCCTCTAGATTTTTGTTTCAACGCTGATTGACCTCATAGGTCCCAGCGCTTGTCCATCGGCATAAATTATACATCATATTTGGGGAGATATGCGGGTGAGGATTTTTTTTTTTCTTTACATTATTGGCCGTCCATCTTGCTTTTTATCTGGGAGTTGAAACATGGATGGTTTGATTTTATTTATATGTTTATTCGAAATGGTTCCTCGTTGGACGAGTGGTTTTTGCGCTCGGCTACCAATCCGGTGGTCCTAAGTTCAATTCTCGGCTGTGCCAACGCGGAATCAGAGGAATTTATTTCTGGTGATAGAAATTCATTTTCCGATATCATTTGATTCGGACCCCACAATAAGCTGTAGGTCCGTTGCTAGGTGACTAATTGGTTCCTAGCCACGTAAAAGTATCTAGTAATCCTTCGGGCCAGCCCTAGGAGAACTGTTAATCGGCCCAGTGGTCTGGTTAAACTAAGATATATACGTACGTATGTTTCATCAAAATGTTAATGGAATGTATCTGTTAGTACTGGGATTGTTTTCTCTCTCTCTCTCTCTCCTCTCTCTCTCTCTCTCTCCTCTCTCTCTCTCTCCCCAAACACCAGAAACAGCTGTATCTTAGGTCTTGGGTAGGCCTAGTGATATAGTTTCCCTTCACCACGCCACATTGCCTTTCAAGAGTACTTGAAGGTGGAGTGACCACATAATGTTTATGACATGGGGAAATATTATAGGTCTTCCTCCTCATTCCTGCTCTCTCTCTCTCTCTCTCTCTCTCTCTCTCCTCCTCTTTCTCTCTCCCTCCCCCCCTTTTTCTCCTCTCTCTCTCGTCCTCCATTTAGAATAATAATATTGCGAGTTTGATCTGATGCACGACTAATTCGTAGTCATTTTAATATTTTGTCGACATGTTAAGAAGAAGGGAGATGAAGCTTATATAGAGCTAAGATTTCTTATGTGTTGCCAGTGTATGGTCAAAATAATTCAGTCCTAATATGTTAGGTTTATGGTTTGCTCCAGTCCTTTGAGTTGTGAGAGGGTATCGGCATTAGCTGAGGTCAGAAGGCAAGCAACCTTATCCTCTGTGTCATACTAAGGACCGAAATCTTTATAGTTTTAGAATGAAAAGACTGGCATTAGAACATCTCATAGGGACTAGCACTGTCAGTACATCTCGCGTTGCACTGTAGGGATTACTGAAAGGTCTTCGTAGCGTTCCTTGGGCCCCTAGCTACATCCTCTTTCATTTCTTTTACTGTACCTCCTTTCATAGTCTCTCTCTTCCATCTGACGTTCCACCATCTCCTAGCAAATGTTTTTATAGTGGAACTGCTTTGAGGATTTCCTCCTGTTACACCTTTCAGACCTTACTGTCAATTTCCGTTTCAGCGCTGAATGACCTTTAAGTCCCAGCGCTTGCCTTTTGGTATAAATTCTATATTCTGTTCTATTCTACTAGAATGGAACAGCTTTCTGGTTTTTCAGGTAGTCTTTTGAGGTGAGATTGCCAGCTTCTTCACGCCCTTTCATTGACCCCAGCAGACTTTGGCACCCATGAACAGATGGAGGTATAAGTGACTATCTCTCTCTCTCTCTCGCTAATATATATATATATATATATATATATATATATATAGAATATATATATATATATATATATATATATATATATATATATAGGTACACACACACATATATATAATATATATATATATATATATATATATCCTATATATATATAAAATATCGTATTGACAGTAACTTCCTACTTATACAACCTGTCACCGCCGCATCATCTGCCATCATTCCAACATCACAACCTTCGTGACGAGTGACGCTTGTCGCGTTACTGTATAAGCCTCGTTTTATCTCTTTAGTGACGCTCCCGGTCAATGGGCCGTGATTAGTGATTTTTTTTCATATATACATTATGCATTCATAAGGTAATTGGCGTGTCGTCTGTGATTTAGTGCGCTCCTGTTCAAGCCCTGACTTTTACGATTCACGGTGCGATGATTCGGTAATCCTCCTCCGGTTGCTTTTTCCCGAAAGTGAAAGGATTAGGGAAGGGTGCCGGACGTGTAGTAGTAATAGCTGAGTGAGTGCGTATAGATTTGCTACCGTGATCGGAGGATTAGGTATGTAATCTGGGTCTTTGTTATTATTATTATTATTAGTATTACACCTTTTGCTGTTCTTAGCAGTTCCTCCGTGATGCGATTGCCTGTCCATTGCGTTTGCCATCCTGCTTTTGCCACCAGCAACACACGAATAATTATCATGTATAAAACGGGTATATCGAGAAACTTTACATACATACATACATACATACATACATACATACATTATGTATATATTCTTACAAAATCATAGAAGATGCGTGTGACTTCATTAGATAAGCGAATTCCACAGGAAAATGATAGGCAGAAGTTCAAGCTCTTTCGTCTTTTCTAAGACGAAAGCGCATGGATTTCTGCCTATAATTTTCGTGGTATTCGCTTATATTATATATATATATATATATATATATATATATATATATATATATATATATATATATATAATGACGAGGAGGGAGTGGAGAGAAAAGAGATGATTTATATATACGTATATATGTATATATATATATATATATATATATGTATATATATATACTATATATATATATATATATATATATATATAATACATATATATATATCTATATGTGTGTGTGTGTGTGTGTGTGTGTATATATATATACGTATATTTATGTATGTATAAAGCAAGACCGTAAACTAAGGAAAACCCGCGATGAAGATAACGACTTTTCAGCCATGCCTCATTATGTGCGTCATTGAAACAGCAAAGAAAAGAAATGGTATTTTTCCAGCACTTTCACTTTGTGAAAATCTCAAGTTTCCCTGAAAACAAAATTAACATCGTGTTCCACTCAACAGAAAGTGAGACAGCTCTCGTATTATGAAATTACGTTACACGATATATCGATTCGTAATTGTATATATTTTTTATTGAGAACACAACTATCACATCAAGTCCCAGTCAGAGAGAGAGAGAGAGAGAGAGAGAGAGAGAGAGAGAGAGAGAGAGAGGAGAGAGAGAGAAAATTGTTAGCATGAAGTCTTTGCGTTTCTTGTCTTCATAAATTACACTTCTTAGTATATTATTTCTGCACTGGATAATATTTAATCGAGTCAGCGACTTGATAAGTCGAACGATATACCGTTTTATATGTTTTTTAATAATTATTATATTTATATATAATATATATATATATATATATATATATATATATGTATAATATTAGCATATATATATATATAATTAATAATAATATGCAGTAAATTATAATTTCAAAAATCCCTTCCTAATTAAACAAAGCTAACTGCAAATCTTTGCTAAATGTAAAGGCTATTAGTAAGTATTCTCTTCATATAAACGATTATAGTATATGCTCAGTATATATATATATATATATATATATATATATATATATAGATATATATATATATATATATTAGTATATGCTTAGTGTATAAATATATATATATATCATATATATATATATATATATCTATATATATATATATATATACACCCACACATATATCATATTATATATAAACTAGCAGTGTATATATATATATATATATATATCAATATATATATATTATATATTTATATACGAGATATACTATATATATATATATATATATATATATATATATATATATATATTTATATATTTATATACTAGCATACTATATATATATATATATACTGAGCATATACTAATAATCGTTTATATGAAGAGAAATACTTACTAAATAGCCTTTACATTTAGCAAAGATTTGCAGGTTAGCTTTGTTTAATTAGGAAGGGATTTTTGGTCGAACTTCAAATGAAATATTTATGGCAGCGCTTTATTTCCAGAGAGGATCTTGTATGCACAGATAAAGTAGTTTGTTTACTTTAAAATTAGAGATGGAATTGCAATGAAATTTTCATTGGAAAGAGAGATGTTTTTCTCTTAAATCGAAAAAGAAATCTGTCGTCTTCGCCTTCGTCTGGAGAGAAGCACCTCAATCAGAGGCAGTTATTAAGGCTAATCAGACTTAGGGAAACTGGGTGCAGTGTACTGCTTGGCATCTGTCGTTTTTATCACGAGAGAGAGAGAGAGAGAGAGAGAGAGAGAGAGAGAGAGAGAGAGAGAGAGAGAGAGAGAGAGAATTATGTCTGAAATTTAGTTGTCAAGTGTATTTTCCAGACGTGGATCAACGAATAAGTAAAAAGTTTACTTTCACATATTTCTATATTCTGCTCTATTTCTTTCACATATTATTATTATTATTATTATTATTATTATTATTATTATTATTATTATTATTATTATTATTATTATTATTATTATTATTATGGTAGGTAGCAGACCCTCATTAAAACTTGTGGCGTCGAAGGTGATATCTGCATCAGCGGCATTAAGTTTGTATAGAGTTTTCTCTATTTTTCTCTTATCAGAAAAATAGAGAAACCTCTATACAAACTCATTACCGCTGATGCTCCTATCACTTTCAACACCATATTATTATTATTATTATTATTATTATTATTATTATTATTATTATTATTATTATTATTATTATTATTATTATTATTATTATTATTATATGTGGAACGACAAATAAGTAAATAATTATTTTCTTTCCAAATATCCATCCGCCTTTAAACTCCCAGTACCCTAAGGAGAGCAGCTTACCTGCGCAAGACTTAGCCAGCGAATCTTAATAACGCCTTACAAATGAGCGACAGGTGTTCTAAGGGGGAAACTCGTCCCAGGTGGAAACGCGCAAGCAACAGTAGACCTTGGTTGCTGATGAGCGAAGGGTCATTTTCCCGCGTCCCCTGGACGCGCGTGTTCCTCATAGACGGCTCGGCGCTACTGACCGAAAGTCAGGAAATTTCGTTTTTTTATTTTATTATTCGTAATTTTTATGGCGTTGAATAAACGCGATGAAATTTTCTCTTTACTGTAATGTCAGGCTGGATGTGACTCTGATTGCCGTGGAAAGTTATTTATGGCTGATGGAAGGAAGCTTGTATTTTCTACATCACAGCTTTGTGGCTATGCCTGACCTGATTACGGTCATGTTGATGTAGTGAGAGATTGCTATTGTTGTTGCTATGGTTGTTACATAGATTTATTTCGTTTGTTAATCTATTGTTATTCTTATTTTTACTTAGCAGTAGCATTATTAATAGTAGCTTTGGATGTGGCTAATAGTGTATGGTCTAGAATTAGTAGTGGTGCTCTCTCTCT
>NC_087208.1:4086496-4088996 GCF_015104395.2 Macrobrachium nipponense | reverse complement strand
AACATGGAGGTGGGTCGGTAGGGGACATGAACATATATGATATATAGGAATATATATATATATATATATATATATATATATATAATATATATATATATATAAATTATAAAGACACGGGTTTCAGTTGCCTTTTGCAAATCGCCGGTTTTGTATTAAGCTAATCAAGAAAACCGCACCTGGCTGCTGACGTCATTTCTAATGCCAGCAGAGAGACGCTGTCTTATAGAAAAAAAAGAAATGCGGTTTTGGGGGCAAGCGATCAACACCAATAACAAAAGGTAATTGCTGGCTTACATTTCAACGGTCAGTGATTGAACAGATGTTCTCTTTTAATGTGGCTTTGATGAACGAGTTTCGGATGCTGTGGTTCACAGGCAGTAAATTTATCCTGACTGAGGTCATACTTTAGGGAGCGTAACCTTAAATTGACTGTGTTTTCTCTTTGGGATTCAACAGAACCGAAAAGAAAACGGTCAATTTAATATTGCGTTAATGGAAGCTTTAATGGAACCCTTTTTTTTTCTACCTTGGCTTCTTGAAGATCTACCAGTGGTCGTCCAGCTGTGTGTGTGTGTGTGTGAGAGAGAGAGAGAGAGAGAGAGAGAGTAGTTAGTAGTATGCTTCATTGAAAAATCGAGAGAGGATAAATTTCCAAAGAGAGAGAGAGAGAGAGAGAGAGAGAGAGAGAGAGGATACTGTACACCGATGTCTGTGTCCTTCAGTGTTTTCCCCTTCGTCCAGGAGATGTACGCCAAAAGCTTCCTTGTAAATTCCCGGCGTGTAGGGTCTGGACCTGTTACATTTACCCACTGCCTCTTTCCACCCGCAGGACCTTGCAAGAACCGTTCTGAGGGTAGAAATCGCACGAATGATTTAGTGAGGTAGACCTGGAACAGTCTTTCTTTCATCGGTCGCCTCTTGTATTCCGTTAGTGGTCTTATTACGGGGTTGCTCCTTTCCCTCGTTAAATATTTTATGCTCCTGGGAAGTTATTGTTGACTGGGAGAAACCTGGCGTTTTTTATTTTTTTTATTTGGTGTGGTCTTTCTCACTTCTGTTTGCAATTAGAGAGAGAGAGAGAGAGAGAGAGAGAGTCATATTACTTTTTGTAATGTGCACATTCACTGAAATTATTTGACCAATTTTTTTTTAAATTATCTCTTCGTATACCAGTTTCCGTTTAGAATGAAAATAGATATTGTCAATACTTTGCATTGGAGAAGTTTTTCATTCTCTGATCTTATCTTGTTCTTTCTTTTTCATGGCTTTGACTTTAGGATGTAGCCATCTTTTCATCATTCAGTTTGGTAGTAATTCAATAACAATATGTTGAAATGCATGTTACTCATTTCTGACTCTGTTCCTGAGCTTGGCATTTCATTTGCACTTGAGTTCGATGTCTAAATACGACACTGAAGATTTACACTCGCTGCAAATGGTGTGGTGGGGAGGTCGTATCAGAAAGGAACCCGAGATGTTTTATTGTGACCACTGATTGTAATGAAGAAGAAATTAAAGTTATGTATACCTTAGTTTAACCGGACCACTGAGCTGATTAACATTTTTCCTAGGGCTGGCCCGAAGGATTAAATTTTTATTTTCGTTGCTAGGATCCAATAGGTTACTTAGCTGCGAGACCTACAGCTTATTGTGGGATCCGAACCACATTAAATCGATAAATTAATTTTTTAATCACCAGAAATACATTTCTCTGATTCCGCGCTGTCTGCAGTTGGGAGCGAACTCGGGCTACTAGATCGCTAGGCGAGTACGCAACATACATTAACTTTGTTTAGGCCATCACGGCTTAGTTGGCCTATGATTTCACGAAGCCTGTTTATAAAGCAACTGAAGAAACACTTCCATCATAATTTAGTCTCATTCGGATCTTTTTAATTTTTTTAAATTTTTACTTAGGTTTAGCGATGTCAGTCTAGTTGAATGCTTCTCGAAATTGAAATGTTTGTGTCCAGAATTTTCTTCCTCATCAGAT
The DNA here is from genome assembly GCF_015104395.2 of Macrobrachium nipponense. Lineage (NCBI taxonomy): Eukaryota > Metazoa > Arthropoda > Malacostraca > Decapoda > Palaemonidae > Macrobrachium > Macrobrachium nipponense. The sequence continues at coordinate 4,087,003 of NC_087208.1, read as the reverse complement.
ATAAGTAAGAGATTCCTCTTTTGCGAATGCTGGATATTAATTTTTTTCTTATTCCTTTTTTTTATTATTACTCGAATAGATTTTACGCCTTCCTTTTATTAAATAACAACAGTAGCTACTACTGCTACTGCAGTGATAAGCATCCTGTTTTTTTTCTGTAGAATATAAGGGACCTTCTTCATAATACGTACATCTAAAACGTCATTGATTTCGTCACGGCTCAAATAAAGGTGCTGTGGGATTTTTATGAGACGAATCTTACAAGACTTTTGGATAAGGTCAATAGCCCTATTCCCTCTTTTAATTCAGTGCTTGGGTCAACGAGGGTACAATAGGATTCGATGGAACGTGCCTAATGCCCTTCTCGCTCGGGATTCGAATATGGGATCTCTCGATGGTGAGGCTAATGCTTATGACAAGTACGGGAAGAATTTATGCGTACTCTTTGGGGCACGTCTGACATTACAGAACTCTCTCTCTCTCTCTCTCTCTCTCTCTCTCTCTCTC
>NC_087208.1:4071496-4078996 GCF_015104395.2 Macrobrachium nipponense | reverse complement strand
TAACTAAAGAAATAACATTTTTTTCGTAAATGGTAGTTACTCGTAGTTGTTTTATTATTGCAGATGAGATAGTGTTTTTGGTTTTTAGTGCTTATATTTTTTTAGTGCTTATAGTAGTCCTTATTCGTATTATTTACTAGTCTTTTAGCTTGAATAAATGCGACGTCTTCGAAGAAACAGCAACAAAATTTAAAAAAATGAAAGGTTGAGAAAGCGAAGGAAAGACTTTTAATTCGGTTCAGTTAGTTTGACTTAGGTGATTGCCCTTGACCCTGTATTATTATTATTATTATTATTATTATTATTATTATTATTTTTTTTGTTCTAAAGGGTCCACAATAATATAAAGTATTATTATTATTATTATTAATTATTATTATTATTGGTTGCAGGTCCACAATAATATCTCAGTTAGTATAAGGTCTTTAAAGACCTTTTTGTGGACCTGCAACCGTTGTCATCATTTTCGACGCGAAAAATTGTGCCCATTATTATTATCATTATTGTTATTATTATTATTAATTTTAATTATTAATTATTATTAGTTTATTTATTTATTTAATTTTTATTTTTTTTATTTATTATAATTTTTTTTTTTTTTTTTGCTGCTTACACAGTCCTCCAATTCGACTGGGTGGTTTTTATAGTGTGGGGTTCCGGGTTGCATCCTGCCTCCTTAGGAGTTCATCACTTTTCTTACTATGTGCGCCGTTTCTAGGAGATCACACTCTTCTGCATGAGTCCTGGAGCTACTTCAGCCTCTAGTTTTTTCTAGATTCCTTTTCAGGGATCTTGGGATCGTGCCTAGTGCTCCTATGATTATGGGTACGATTTCCATGGCATATCCTTCTTCATTTCTATTTTCAGATCTTGATACTTATCCATTTTTTCTCTCTTTCTCTTCAACTCTGGTGTCCCATGGTATTGCGACATCAATGAGTGATACTTTCTTCTATTTGCACGTATCACCCTATCCGTTCTGATACCATAGTCCCAGAGGATCTTTGCCTGATCGTTTTCTATCACTCCTTCAGGTTGGTGTTCGTACCACTTATTACTGCAAGGTAGCTGATGTTTCTTGCACAGGCTCCAGTGGAGGGCTTTTGCCACTGAATCATGCCTCTTTTTGTACTGGTTCTGTGCAAGTGCCGGGCATTCGCTTGCTATGTGGTTTATGGTTTCATTTTTCGTATTGCACTTCCTACATATGGGAGAGATGTTTATTTCCGTCCCTATCGTTCTTTGAACATATCTGGTTCTTAGGGCCTGATCTTGTGCCGCTGTTATCATTCCTTCAGTTTCCTTCTTTAGCTCTCCCCTCTGTATTCCATTGCCATGTGTCATCGCTGGCTAGTTCTTTAGTCTGTCTCATGTATTGTCCGTGCATTGGTTTGTTGTGCCAGTCCTCTGTTCTGTTTGTCATTCTCCTGTCTCTGTATATTTCTGGGCCTTCGTCTACTTTTATTATTAATATTATTATTATTATTATTATTATTGAAAAGATCATAGTAGTATGATTCATGAAATGAAGTAACACATGCACAGTTATGTATGTTGTACCATATATATGTAAAAATACATGTCTACAGAATTTGTTTATATATATATATATATATTATATATATATATATATATTATATGTCTATAATGTTTACCCAGACATAATTATGGATTTGTTTGTCTAATATTATTATTATTATTATTATTATTATTATTATTATTATTATTATTATTATTATTATTTGTTGCAGAAGCTGCGTTAGTTTTCTTAGAAACTTTTCCATCCTTCTCTCTCTCTCTCTCTCTCTCTCTCTCTCTCTCTCTCTCTCTCTCTCTCTCTCTCTCTTCTCTCTCCTCCACACACACACACACACACACACACACACACACACACACACACACACACACACACACCACACACGGAGATGCGTATGATGCGATTGACAATACTGCCAAGCAAGATTTTACCGCCTCTCCGGTCATGCGAATAGACGCACACTTATATGCTATCACTATTATCGTGTTTAGAATTAAACGACCTTGAAGTCCATCAGATATGACCAGAACAAAAACCTCGGTTCTTTGCTCGATAATGACCTGGTATATGTATTCACCTTAGTCCTCGATCACGACTCCCGAAAACCCTTGGGGGCGAGGGGTTGGTTTTGTGGGGTTGGGGGCCCACTATCTAGGAAAGACCCATAACGCCAAAGACGGCCGTTGAAGCGGAACAGGTCCCAACGCCCCGAAATGCCGTCTGCAGCCATCAGACCCGTTCACGCTACTTTACACGCGTTTATCGTCGTGGAAAGTAGCGGCGTCACTTCCGCGTTCCCTTCTGCCCGGGAAATTGCGTGAAACAAGTGCGTTGACGTTTTGCGTTAATTTGTTAAATATCGGTGTTTTTTTTTATTATGATTATTATAGTTTAAGGACATGCAAATGTAAAATGTATGAATCTACAGTGATTTTTTAAGGGGTGAATGTACTGAGCTCCAGAAAACGTGCAATGAATACATATAGTTCTTATGATTAATAAATGAATGTCTACAGACCTTACAATATGTGAAAAAAATATTAAGAAATTTTCTCATTTAGATTTATCATTGTATTTTTGTTACTTTTAGACAATGCATTTGATAACCTTAAATTTACAGCTTGATTAATTATTTTTTCTTTTTAGTATTTTATTATATTTTTATTCATTCATGGTGCATTGTTGTATGTCCCCGTTATTTTTAAAAGATAATTTTAGCAAGTCATTGTAGGAGATAAAGCTATTGATAGATATTTGATCAGATGGTATAGCTAATTTTGGGGAATAGGCGTTTTTACTTGATTATTTTTTCTTGTGTGGTTTTAAAGATGACTTTTGTAATATATTTTTATTTTTTTATTTATTGTTACATATTTTTATTTTGCTAAGCACGTGCCATTAAAATTGGTAGTGGTGTAAACACTGAAGAACTGATTTATATGAAGTCCATTAAATAAAACACAGACTGCATTTGCGAAATAATTTACCTTTCAGAAGTAGCAGGCGTGTAGGCTAATATTGTAAATATGAGGTTTTGGCTGTTGTAAATGAGTTATAGAATTCTTATTATGTTCGTGAGAGACAGAGAGAGTGTTTTAACGACTCACTATAATGATAATGAATTTGAAGAGGGATCCATTGGTGTTAAGTAGATTTTCGCATCCTTGTCCATCACGTAATGGAAATTAGCTGTAATTGCAGGTGTGTTGTTGCCATCAATATTGTCGCCATTATCATTAAGTTAGACTATTAAGGGAAAATGACCTGTTAAAATATTTGCATAAATGGTCGAAAATTATCATTGTTAATATGGTTTTGAAAATTGGGACGCTTATTATTATTATTATTATTATTATTATTATTATTATTATTATTATTGTTGTTGTTGTTGTTGTTGTTGTTGATGTTATTTATTTATTTATTTTTCATATAACTTGACATCACAATTATTGTGATTTTTATTCATTTTTTCAGTGATATATAATGCAGTGAAGAGTTATTTTCCAGTTATTATCATTAATGTTATTATTATATTATCCACTATATTATTATTATTGTATTATCCACTTTATTGTTATCCTTTAGCGATGTTAGCCGAGAGCCATAGAGCTCCCGGGGGCAGTTCCCAACCACTTAACGGAAAAGTGCTAAAATAAACGACTTAAGTGCCTCGGGAAACATACTCTCTCTCTCATCTCTTCGTCTCTCTCCCTCATCCGGTCTCTCTTCTCTCTCTCTCTCTCTCTCTCTCTCTCAGGTAACAACCTCTTACGAGCATTTGCATTAGTGTGCGAGTCTCTCTCTCTCTCTCTCTCTCTCTCTCTCTCTCTCATCAGTGTTTTTGCATTAGTGTGTGTGAATCTCTCTCTCTCTCTCTCTCTCTCTCTCTCTCTCTCTCTCTGCCTGTCGCAACTAACATCATCTTGAGCGTATGTGCATTACTACTCTGTGTATTCCCGTGATTAGCTATGTGAATAATATGGGGTTGTTTTCGTTAGGGAGAACCTCAGGTTTATTCATTAGTAGGAACATCTGGCGTCTGTGTGGACGCTCGCGTGCGTGCACTGTAGCGTACGTTCTGTTGAGGTTCCCTCTTCCCTGTACTGTATATTGTTAATTATTTTTAAGCGCTCATACACAAATCCGTGCAGTCATATTCCACCATATACACACATATAGTTGTTAGATTTTAGAAATACCTTTTGCCAGAGTTAAAATAAGCTTATCTGCGCCGTCGTAATTAAGAACTTTAGTTTACATTGCTTTTTATGCGAATCCCAATGTGAGGTTTTCAAGGCTTTAATGATATTAGGCTTTGTTATGACGAACGTAGCATACAAAATGGGAGGTAATTGCGAAGTTGAGAGGATCCGTGGTCGGAGAGGGGTTCGGGCTAACAACTTCATCCCAAACTATTTGCAGAACAACAGAATGGTATCACCAGTGCCACCCCTTCGTCTGTAATGGGGATATGGTATCAATTTTCTTGGCTTAATTTCCCCAGACTTTTAGACGCGTAGGGAACTGACACTTTTCCTCAAATCCCATTTTGCGTCTGAGGGCCCTTGCATTGAAGTCTTCCACCTGATCGTCAGTCAAGTGGAGTGGGTTGCAGTCGGTTTTGAACCCGGGCATTGGGTCAGTCGCCTAATCTAGAATTCGACCAAAGAATTAGGATATAATGCTTTGAGGCCCCTCCCTCTGGGCGTAGGGATGTGGCGACCCCACCGCAAACATTTTAGAAGGGGCAATTAGCCCATGATGGTAAAAGGATTATTCGCCAGCTGCTGGGTCACGTTTTGTATGTACGTGGATCGCTCCTGGACGACCGTCTACAGTCCGCCAAGCTATATGGTGGTGTATCTCTCTTCTTTCTTTCTCTCTTTACCGTAGATGTGGCCAACGACAGTCGCCCAATTCGCTTCTCAGGTCAACAGAAGCATAATGGATTGTAGGGCTCGGGCCCAATGGGCCCCCTTCATCCTGATCGAGAATCGAACGAGAGAGAGAGAGAGAGAGAGAGAGAGAGAGAGAGAGAGAGAGAGAGAGAGAGAATTATTTTGTCCCATGTTAACATGTTTATTTTACAAATTATATAATTTAGGGATTTTTTTTTGTCTCATTGCGGTTGTGATTTTAATTAAGGATGAAAATCCTCACCGACACATGTTCTTGCATTTAAACTCAATACATTGTCGCCTTAGAACCTGTATTTACTTCGGACACCAATGGTTTGCTTCTCCAAGGGTTCTGCGACACAGAAGGTAACGAACTCCCTCGGGAAATGTTCCAGGAGAGAGGAAAGTCGGCTCAGTCTTGAAATTGCTCCTTGGACTTTCCCGCTAAACGGCGGCCCCCATTCTGGCGTGATGTGTCCAGTTGGCGTCAACTGCCTCCCTCCTCTCCGTCGTAAATGTGATCCTCCGACGTAAATTTAATTGACCCCTTCAAGTGTAGAAACGCCAGGTTCCATAAACTTTTATTTGTTCCAAGGCGTCTCCAACGCTCTACGAAAGTCGTTTGCGGTTTAGCGTAACTATCATACTTTTATTTCACTTTGGCGAGTTTTTGAAATTCGCCCAGATTTCTCCGGCTTCAGCTTTTACGACGATGATTGTTGCCCTCTGGTGGCGTTCGGTGGATTTAACCCCGGGTTTTGTTTTATGCTGGTGGTTTATATTGGCACACATCCATCAGTTCCCTACTGGCAATGTGAAGGGACCTATAGTTTCCCTCTGTTACAATTCCTCCCCGTCATCGCCATTTCTAGACTGCTGACCTAGCGATTCCTCCGAAACGAGTGAAAGGATTTCGTTCAAAACTGGGACGTAGATAAATCACTTATCTTGTCATTTTAATTCCGCCTAAAACGTCTACTGTTGGTACAATAATCGACTTGCGCAAAGATCTTCATGAAGTGAGAGATTGCCCATCTGTCTGCCTGTTTGTCTTAAGGGACCCCCATACACTGAACGATTGTCTGCACGACTGTCTGTATAGTTCGCAAAAACACTGTGTATGGGTTTGTCTGAATGCAAAAGTGGGCGGAGCTTCGTGTCTAAACGATCTCATTGGGAGTCTGTCATGACCAGGTTGCTGGCTTGCGACTTATGTCTGTCATACACAGGTCGTTCAATGTATGGGTCTGTCTGTCGCTTTATCGCTATCGCGCGCGTCTCTCCTAGAGATGATGCCATGTCTTCTCGAGACAAAATCTTTGCCCAGACTGAAATCGCTGCGGATATCGTTCGTACTGTCTGAATAGTGGTGTGTGGGTCGATAACGACAAACGTTCAGATATTCGTTGACAATCGTTCAGTCAGTGTATGGGGGCCTTTAGAGCCCTTCCGGGCCAGTGCACTCGTGACTCGTGACCTTGATCATAACGGTCATACCAAGCTACCACCAGAATTTTACGAGTGGGAAAAGTTGATCCGAGTCGATAGGGAACATGTATTGCTTTAGCAGTGCTATGCTCTCAGGGTGCTTGTCATATATTTATACCTTGTTCTGGAACATTCTCACTAAATGATTGCTCCTACCAACCCAATTTGTAATCCATACCCTTTCCTCTATTTCTCACAGTTCAACGGAATTGTTGGTATCACTCTAAAGTGCAATTAGATTTATTTAATAATGGCCAGTGTCCGATCCCGAACAGGTTCCTGTAAAATCAAACATGCCTTTGTTGACGTAAAGAGTGAATCAGGGTATTTGATTGGTGGTTGATTGTTGTGGTTTGAAGGTGGGGTATTGGGGCAAAAAGAGAGAGAAGGAAAGTGGAAGAGATAGAGAGAGTGGAAGAGAGAGAGAGAGCGAGAGAGAGGGAGGGAGGGGGGGGGGCGGGGGGGGGGGGGGTTGAAACTACGTGATTGAGTATAGTACTCTATCAAAATGCACACTATTAAATAATTGAAAATTGATGCACCTCGAAGACCTAATCCTCCCTCAGATTGCTCGAACCTATTTCTCTCTCTCTCTCTCTCTCTCTCTCTCTCTCTCTCTCTCTCTCTCTCTCTCTCTCTCTCTCTCTCAAAACAGATCCATCGAAGGCTTGGCACCTTTGTAATACCTGAAGGAGATATTTGCAAATAATGTGGTATTTTTCATATTTGCTGCTGTGGTTATTTCTTTGACCTGTTTGGGGTTCTGGGTCATTGTTGCAGTAAAATACACAAATATTTCTTAGTTATAATGAACTTGGCATTTTGGTATTTGCTTAAGTTGCTGGGGGATCACCGTTGAAAGTATATATGTGCTTTTGTTTTATGAATTTAAAATTTGCCTTTGCCTTAACAAACTCAGCCTCTCTGTTACGAATGTTCAATTACTTATTGCGATTTTTGAATGGTAAGATATGTAATTGTTTTATTGTCTTCGAATTTTGGGAATTTTTTCAATTATTATTAATTATTATTCTTATTTAAGTTAATTATTTAATTTATTATTAGTTATTTAATTAT
>NC_087208.1:4061496-4063996 GCF_015104395.2 Macrobrachium nipponense | reverse complement strand
ATTATTTTTATTAAGTCATTTTCCCTATCAGCGCTGAATAACCTCATGGGTGCCAGTTCTTGGCCTTGGGTCAAAATTCTTTCTATTCCATCAGTGAATTCTGCATAAATATGGAAAAATAAAACTTGTAAACAAGAACTCACTGTGGGACATCCCATCTGATTTTAATGTGCACAAACGTAAAAACTTGTACAGTCCCGCCGGGGGCCATCCAGTATGACCTGTGGTTTAGCGAATAGAGGTCAGAGAGGTCAGCACTTGCCCAACATCCAGAATAGGTAGAATTGATTCCTATCTTGTTAGGTAAGACGTCGGAATTTTTATGCCGCGATAAAAAAAACATGCCTGTGAGTTTTTTTTTTTTTTTTTTTTTTTTTTTAAGGGGTTAAGAAAATGTACTGGTGGAAAAGTTTTCCGTTATGTAAGGTTTTGTAATAAACGGTTTAAGTTTCCTGCAAGATTCCTGTACTGTTTTGCTATTTGCGCTTTTTAATGCAGCACGTTCTTGTAGTCTCGTATTTGGTTCGCAAAGATGGACGACTTCCGTGAGTGTTGAAGTCGTACAAAATGAGACCCAAAAGTAGCTGAGCAAATATTTCAGTGCCTTTTCCCATTTTTCAACTGATACAGTTTTCCAAAATTAAGCCTTAATATACCAGCTATGCTGTCACTTCATTTATTAGTTTTATAAACATGGTCTCTTATGGATCGGTACCGTTCGTAAACTATGTGAACGAATGAAGCTATGATGTTGCTTTCATTAAGACGAAAAGAGCCTTTTCTTATGTTAAGCTTGCTTAGTTCAATGCACTTTGTGCCTCTTGGTTGGCAGTGCGGACATATCTCGCCACTTGGGGTGATCCTTTTAACTACAGCAACAGCATATGATAGTATACTCAACATGTTCAACAGTTGTTGAAGAATTTTTTTGTAGAGAAATACGAATTGCAACTGAAGTGTTCTTTGACTTTTAAAGTGTCAGCTCCTTCTGTTTACTTCAAGCCGTGCACTGTAAGCAATTACTTAAGGTTCTTTACAACGTCCCTTCGATCCTTTTCTGCAACCTCTTTCATTCCCTTTACTGTACCTCCGTTCACATTCTCTTTCTTCCACCTTACTTGACACCCTCTCTTGATAACTGATTCGTAATGCAACTGCGAGTTTTCCCTCCTGCTACACCTTTCAAGCGGCCAGTTTCCGTTTCAGCGCTGAATGACCTCATAAGTCCCATCGCTTGGCCTTTGGCATAAATTGTAAGTTTTATTCTTTTATTCTCTTCTCTTTAAAGTGTTATGCCAAGTTGAATTCGCCGCTATGTCACGATGTTGGATTGTAGGCCTCATTTGTCAGCAAAGTAGAAAATTCAGTTGAAACTGAAATGACAAATATATTTCTTTCTCGTGAAATATATAGCACCTTTAAGTATCCTGCAGCTGGGGTGTTAGCTACAGTGAAATGGCAATGTTGTTTTTCCATATTTTTATTATTATTATTATTTCATCCTGCTCATGTTTGTCTTTGGTCCTTATGGGGTTATTTATCCAGGGAATAAAATTTGAAAATAAGTTTTGCATCTCGTATATCGATTAGATTCAAAAGAATTTTCGGTTTCCATCTACAAGATTTTCATTAACTAGACAAGATATCCAGCGAGAGAGAGAGAGAGAGAGAGAGAGAGAGAGAGAGAGAGAGAGAGAGAGAGAGAGAGACGCAAATAACCCCATTAGTTGAAACAAATCTTCTCCCATTCACTTTTATTAAACGAAAGGGAGAGGACGCGTGGATAATGATGATGATGATGATGATACCCCGGGGGAAGAAGAACATGAAGCGAGAAAGAAAGTCTCCAAAAATGCATCAGTGACCCACTGACATCTGACCCGAGCGCGTGACCTCCAAACTCATCTCGACACGGGACGAGAAGCCAAGAGGCTGGGAAATATGCTAACGAGAGGGTGGGTTAGAACTACGCAAGGATTAGGAAATGCTCTTGCTGCCGGCGTATTGTAAACATTTGCTCGTGCTCCACACAGATGCTGAAATTTACGAGTGTAAACATACATATAAGTACGGATATGTTATGTGTTTATATATATCTATATAGTATATGTTTATGTATATATATATATATATATACACACGTATGCATACATTCATACACGAAGGAAGTAGTAGAGAACGGAATCCTCATCCTATAACAGTTCATTGTTAATTCTGAATTTTCGCTACAGATCCAGAGTTCTATTTTCAAGGCTATAAATTACCTTGCGAAAGTTAGCATCAGACACTAAAATATTACGTGATATTATGTTATGATAACAGCTCTTTATAAAGCATACAAACACATAAATGAACAAGTGTATTCTTAGACAGACACGCCAAAAATAACAGTTCGCTTAAACCTTAAAAATAACCCACCTAGTCTATGAAAGGAAGAGTAAGACTTGTACATTTTCGATCACCGTAGTATAGTGATGCATTATATATATATATATATATA
>NC_087208.1:4051496-4056496 GCF_015104395.2 Macrobrachium nipponense | reverse complement strand
AGGATGTTTTCACGAAGATACAAAAAAAGAAAAGTAAGAAATCCACCGAAGTTTCTTCAGCGCAGTCGAGTTTTCTATACAACGTTTAATCAAAGCCACAGAAAATAGATCTAGCTTGTGGTGGTTTCTGTATAATGTTGTATGAGCCGCGGCCTATGAATCTTTAAGTGTGGCCCTTTGGTGGCCTGCCATATATCGTTGCAGGTTATGGGTAACTTTAAACTTAAATAAAATAAAAACTATTGAGGCTAGAGGGCTGTAATTTGGTATGTTTGATGATTGGAGGGTGGATGATCTCAATTTGCAGCCCTCTAGCCCCAGTAGTTTTTAAGATCTGAGGGCGGACTGACAGACCAAGACGACACAATAGTTTTCTTTTACAGAAAACCAAAATGGAATCCTTAACTTCGCCATTTGATTCGGAACTTCATTTAATGTTCGTGCAACGAATTCAACTATAATGAATTGGAGGCCTTAGGTAATTTTTTTGATATTCTTTCCTTTTGCATGTTAGCAACATAATAGCAAATTGCATGTCTCCAGAACTATGATCTTAGACTATATTTGACCTAGAGCAGAATGGACTACGAAGAGGGTTAAAGGCTTTCCACCAGAAATTTGTAAGTGTTAACCCCAGCGAGTTCATGTCAAAATATAAATTGACCATGAAAATTTTAATCATATAACAACAGAAGAATATCCATGATATTTTACCTCCCGGGTAATTTATGAAAGCCTGAGAAAGTTTAGCGGGGATAAAAAAGTTACCGTAATTGAGAGAGACACGTACACAGCTTTATTTTTCCTTTTCGTCGGTGTCCATACCAGTCTGACGGTATATACGTGATTTTTCGTCGCGTTTCCTCTTGTCTTTCGTCGATTAAGAGAGTCATTCATCCGTCGGCTCACATCTCGGATCTTGCCGGAATAAAAAGCTTCCTTCCTGCCGATGGTAGAGATAGCCTTCAGCGAATGGGCTGACTGGGAGAGGTTGATATCTACGATTTTTCTGCTTGAATGCTCGTGGTCAGGAAATAAACCACGATTGGGTTACTAGCAATCATTTTGTTAAGGTGAGAGTGTTTGGCAAAACTACTTGTGCAATGATATTTTTTTCAATCCTTATGCGTGTTTATATAATTATATATATAATTATGTATAGATTATGTAAATATATAAAATATATATATATAGATATATAGTATATATATATATATATATATATATATATATATTATATGAGTTTTTATCACTTCACCGTGATTCATATACATGCATTAAGCTACCTCGGAATTAATAGCTTTTCATATTGTTAATCGAAGGGGAATTTTGTAGTTGATAATAATTTCGTCCTCTCGTAGATTCGAACCAGTGGACAGTGTGTGTGTGTCATTACGATATAGGCTACACATATATTCTTATATATTTTATGTAGACATATGTATATATTATGTATAGATATATTATAAAAGTAAGCACCGTTAGAAACCACGCTGGCCACTAAATATTCAAGGCGAGGGTGTGTGTGTGTGTGTGTGTGTGACCAGTACCCGTTATGCATCCTCCATTTTTCATCCTTAAGGGGAAGTTAACGTTTGAAGTTTTTATCTGCGTAAACCTGGCGAATGAGTGACTGAAGGTCTCTTGCCAAATGTCTTCTTTGACCTTCGCGTACTGTTATTTCTGGAATTCATTATTTATGTGCATGATTTACATTTACGTAAACTGACTGATATTCCTGCGTAAATGAATAGAATAAAGGAAGACGAAAATAATAGTTGCTTTATTAAGCTTGCTGTTCGTGCCCTGTTATTGGTGTTCTGTTGTTCTGTTATTATTTTCGGGTATGACTCATTTGCTGTTGCTGGCGAAGTTCTGTGTTGTGCTCCTGAATACCCTGATTTCATGGCGGTAATCCCAGAGTAATTTAGTTTTAAATTATGGTTTTGTTGGCATATATATGTATGTGTGTTTGTATTACATAAGACACTATATATTCATATCTATATATACATATTCGTTCTGTGTTTGTGATGTTTCTGAATAATCAATTTTATGCCGGTAATCCCAGAGTAATTTAATTTTAAATAGGTTCTTGTTGGTTTATATATGTATATGTGTGTTTTTATGTATTACATAATACACTGTATATCCATATCTACATATACATATGTATGTATGTATGTATTGGTGCGTGCAACTAGAATCAGAATAACACGTCATGGATATAAGCAAGCGAATCATGTTCTGCTATGTAGATAAACCTGTTAGGATTTATACCCTGCGCTGCATTTTGCCGTTGGTATATTTACACACAGAGCACACAATAAGCACACGCCTTTTTGCGGAGTTTTGTGATGCACGTTTCCAGATAACTATGAGAAAATACCTCTCCTCCACCTCTACCTACTACTACTATATATGCAGAATCTGAACCAAGGCCGTTCAGGAAGTGGTGATTTTTGGGCCGGCGACTGAAGAGACCAACCTGAATTCCCATCACGGTGGGAAACTCGGCTGTCGGAGCGCTTGTAGAATATTCAAGCGAAGGAAATCTCATTATGTTGGAGTTTCACTTTAGTGAATGCTTTTTTATTCACTTTTTTCTTTCTTTCTTTCTTTCTTATCTTTCTTTCTTACAGCTCGTTCACGCACAGCCCTAATTCTTGGATCAGGCTGGAGTCGAACAGATCACTCATGCAATGTAATGCATTATTACCCAAATGCTATTCTTTTTGCATGTGAATACATTTTATCTATTCATCTTATATATTCTCTTAGTGAGATCTATTTTTTTCCTTTTACATTCTCTTACTTCCTAATGAGCACAATATTCTTTGATTCTTTGGAAGCTTGAATTTCAAGTCAGTGGCCTCTGTGGGCTTGTTCCATATGAATAGGGTTCATCTTCTTAATAATAATAATAATAATAATAATAATAATAATAATAATCAGATTTACTTTTTGCGTTAGAAGGAAATTATTTTCAGTGTTTTTCAATTTTCTGATCATGGGCTGATCTAGAGACGGAAAATGTCAAATATGTTGGTACTGAATAAGAAACACGATCACATTATTGTGCCCTCCTATATTCGATTCTGAACGCAGTACTTTTTTTTTTTTTTGTTCTCTGTAAACGAAAACTATTGAGATGGCTTTGTCTGTCCGTCCGCACTTTTCCTGTCCGCCCTCAGATCTCAAAAAGTAACTGCGGCGAGAGGTCCGCAAATTGGTATGTTTGATCATCCACCCTCCAGTCATCAGACATAAATTGCAGCCTTCTAGCCTCAGTAGCTTTTAGTTTATTTAAGGTTACAGTTAGCCATAATCGTGCGTCTGGCAATGATATAGGACAGTCCACCATCGGCCGTGGTTAAAGTTTCATGGTCCGCGGCTCTTATAGCACTATACCGAGACCACCGAAAAATTTGGTGCTATTTTCGGTGGCCTTGATTGTACGCTGTACAGAAAACTCGGTTGCCCCCAAGAAACTTCGGCGCATTTTTTGTACTTGCTCTTTACGTTACGAATGATTGAACTAAACGCTAAACAGTATACGCACTTATTCAACGCTTTTACGTAAGGAATGTTCGGCGTGCATCGTCTTTTTTGCGTAAGGAAAATTAACGGTGATCATCATGATTCACGACCCAGTCATTCAGCAGTTACAAACCGAAGACGTCTCCACCTATCAGATATCTGCGTTGAAAACAATATTATTTATTCTTCTCGTAAACCTACTGCCTGAGTTTGGGAAAGGGGTGGGGTTGTGGGGGCGGGGGCGGGGGGCGGTTGACTGTCACGCACGTATGAATATGTAAACCTCTAGGTCCACTTGGTCTACATTTTTGTCACTGTTCCTGATTCTTGCGCTCCTTTTTAGAGGCCTGGCAGGTTTCCTGTTCTTCGGGTAATTTCTCCTTTCCTTCCTGGCAGACCGGACGTTTTCTATCATCACGTCATGGAAACGTTACTTTCCAGACGGAACAGTTTGACTATATTTTATGCATGTGTCCAGGCAAACGTTTACCGATGACACATTGATAAAGTCACTCAGCGTTTCTCCGGATTGCAGTCGACATTCTTCTCTTGCTTGCTTTGGATGAAACGTTTGCCAAAAGTGCAGTGAAAACGTTACTCAGCGTTTGTTCGAAATTTCTGTCGACGATATTCGATTTTCAGCGTACTCCTGAGAAACGATGGCAAAATTGTAATAAAACTTTTCCATTGGAATTTTAGATGACAATATTTTCATCATTCAATGCAATCGTTTCTCAGACTTGACGATTCTGTGGGATTCCTGAAGGCATTTTTTTTTGTTAAAATAATGAGTTGTGTTTTTTTTTATGATTGCCACGTCATAAGGAAAAATTAAAACATGGATAGATGAATTTACGTGGATCAGTGAGCCACAGTAATGCAAGAACTACTGGACTGAGTGTGATATATTTACTTTATATATTTTGCAGAGTTTTTTGAAAGTCTAAAACGTAAAGAAAAGATTATTGTATATGAGGTGAATTGTGGAATAACTTAGGCACTAAATGAGACGGCGTTTTATAAGGACATGTTCACATGTATCAATAGAGAATCATGGTCTAAACATGTTATCTTTAGGTAGCTGTATATTTCGGTGATCTTCTTTCAAGTCCACATATTTCGTATTACTTCCAAGTCAGTATTGGAACACTCATAAAAGTGAGGAAGCCTGCCTCTCTCTTTTGCAGGCACGCTAGAAAACTAGGTGACAATCGGTCAAGGAATATTACTGTAGAAATCGGAGCGTGGGTGATTTCCAATGAGATGGGAAACCAAGTTGTATGGAGCGAGTTCTGTAAGCCATTCGAAGAATAATGGAAAACTACGTTGGTAGTTTTCATCTGTGATGAGTTATGATGTAATATCATTCCGCTACATTTGATGGAATTCTTGAAAATAATAGACAAATTACATTACTTACAGTACTTACAGATGCACATTTGACCAAAATCTTCGTGAAT
>NC_087208.1:4038996-4046496 GCF_015104395.2 Macrobrachium nipponense | reverse complement strand
AGTGAAGTCTCTGTTAGCAGTGCATGACTGAGGCAAACCGGGAGGGGATGTTACTCGGTGGTGTGTACGAGTAGAGGGAGATCAGAGGACCCGCTTAGCTCTCTGTGATTCCTTCTTGTGTCCTTTGTGACATCGCTCTCTTCTCTTGAGCGTCTTTTGTGATCACTCAGTCTTGTGCTTCGGTCGTGATTGTGCTCCTCAGTCAGTTGACTGTCTTTTTCTATATATATGGACACCACAGAACAGCTATATTTTGTTCATCTATTATGATGTATTCATTTAGTTAGTTTTATCTAGTTAGCTGATACGTCCTTTACCATGTCCCATATATCGCTTTTTTAATTTTATATAAAGGAAACTATTGAGGTGGTTTTGTCTGTTCGCGCTCTTTCTGTCCGCCCTTAGATCTTAAAAACCACCGAGGCTAGAGGGCTGCAAATTGGTATGTTGATCATCCACCCTCCAATCATCAAACATACCAAATTGCAGCCCTCTAGCCTCAGTGGTTTGTATTTTATTGAAGGTTAAAGTTAACCATGACTGGCCGTGGCTGAAAGTTTCATGCAGCGACTCATACAGCAATGTAAGCTTTACAGAAAACTCGATTGCGTCAAAGAAACTACGGCGTATTTCTTACATGTTTATGGATGCGATGACAACCTGCTTTTATGAGCCGATGTTACATACTTGCAGCCGATATTATTGAAGGTCACCGTGTTTTGTGGTATGGAGACTCCTATCTGACATGTTTATTCTTTACAGATATTTTGACTTGTTTTTATTGTCTCGTTACTTAGCAAATTGATCCAAGATATTGATGCTCCGATAACATTTTTAGATATTACGGTGATACAACTATTGTACATCTGCCAGTCAGAAGTAGTTTAGAACCGTCAGTGATATCGGTTGTGGATATTCACGGACATCCCAGACCAAAAAAAAAAAAAAAAAAAAAAAAAAAAAAATTAAATTAAAAAAAAAATGTAATCGTATCGGATATCTAGGCTATGCTTGCGAATTGTCTTCCAACAGACAACCTCAGATATTGAAGTCTTATATTGCTAAATTCGCCTAATTATTTATTTGTAACATTTCCTAGATTTTTAATCATCGATATATCTATCATTTATGTTATGGACTACTTGTGACTTTGATGATACTTATTTATTTGTGTATTTTCTTTCTCCATACTTGGCGGTTCATGGAGGGAATCTTCATCTTATATATTCATGAACATTTTTAATCTCTTACTTGGTGGATTTATTTACTTGTGGAGCATTGATGTAGTTACAGTTTTTTTTGATTTTAGATATTCGCAAGTGAATTAAAAAACGAAACTTCATCTGAAAAAAAAAAAAAAAGAAAGAAAGTCGTAGGCCTAGACCTTAGCCTTGAGTAATTGCGGATGTGATGTAAATTAACGTGTCAATTATAGACTTATAATCGCGGAAATTAGTGTGATTATAATTATTATTGTCTTTTTGTCTTTTATCTCCTGCAATGATAGCTTAGTAACTTAGACCCACGGCTCCCGACCTTCTTGCTATTCTCTCTCACTGGCACTTGGGTGTAACTTGCGCTCGTTTTCGTGGCTTTATTCATTTTCCTCTGTGGTTTCCTTGATGACTACTGGGTCTCTCATATCCCGCCTCCCCCCTTTTCTGTCAGACTAGTGTTGATTGAGGCGCTTTGGGTGGCCAAGAGTCTTGGAATTCTGTATTCTGTAAGGCGTGACTTAAGGTTCATTGCAGCGTCCCTTCGGCCCCTGCAACCCACATTTCATTCCCTTTACTTTCGTTCTTATCATCTTTCTTCTACCGTACTTTCCACCGTCTCCTAACAGTTGATTCTTCGTGCAACTATGAGGTTTTCCTCCTGTTGCACCAGCCAAACCTTTTTACTGCCAGTGTCCATTTCAACGCTGAATGACCTCATTGGTGTAAATTCTATCTTCTATTCTATATTCTATCGTGGAATACTGTTAACAAAAAGACGATTACGACTGGCAGGATTCTATTCAGTTGCTTATGTATGGTTGAGTTCATGTTAATTACTTAGTATACTGACCATTAACGGCATGTTTACATTAGGCAGAAAAGAGTATACTGACCATTAACGGCACGTTTACATTAGGCAGAAAAGCAGTTTACCACTTGGGATCCCTAAAAAGTTTAATGGATGGTTTATTCTTGAGAAGCACTGGTTTTCAGTGAGCTTCAGTTTGTACTTAATCACAAATGGTATATTCGGCTGCTTTCAGCTTCGTTCTGGGGCAAATGGCAGTTTGGGTAATTGTAGTTCCTCCCAGTCTTGTTCTGGGAAACTTTGACTGGTTAGAGGCGATTCTCAACGGAGCTAAAAGGAATAACAGACATATAAATAAAGAATTTTATTGATATATCGAGTATTGGGATACTTCCTGTCCTCGGTACATGCACACATCAGAACGCTCATTTCTGAAGTTTTCTTCTTCATGGGTATTTAATTTTATTATGGTGTCAGTTCCTTTTTTTCATTTTTTCTCTTTTAGTTTTCATCTGTGACGTTGGAAAAATGTCCAGGAATGTGTGTGTGTGTTACTTTGTACATATGTATAAGTAATACATAAAACTTTCTCAGCCCATGAAAAATTCAACACGTGATTATTTCCCTTCAAGTTACTGCATTCCATCTTTTTTTTCCGATGCACAATTGTCACACCGTCGTGTTATCTATAGTTCTTGTTGTTTCCGACAGATTATGTTAAGAGGTTCGTTATATCGTCTGTCATCTGCCAATGTTCGCTCTTCTATCGAAAAGAAAGAGTTTGTTCACAAACCCCTTCTTAAATTTCAGTCTCTGCCGCTGAGAAACTCTACTTCCATCCATCTTTTCCAGAGCTTCCTTAATCCTCTTGCCGTATTCTTTTCTGAATTACTTATTTCTTCGTACCGTTGTCCGTAACTTTTAATTTAAGATTCCTGTGCGAGTCAACCACTTCGGCCTTCCACTTTCCATACCAGCATTCAGCGGTTCTTCTACCGGGATCCCTGTTGTAACCCTACGTTTGCTAACTTTCTCTTCACACAAACTATTTCAAACAGTCTCTGTAACGTCTAATTGCTATCACCCATTAGCACCAGTAAACATGTACGAACTTTTCCAGCGTCATTTGCTCCTTCAGGCACACAATTCTATGGTCATTCTACAGAGGCCCAAAACTAGATTAGAAAAGTAAGAAAATACAGCTGCTGTTCAGAGATAAATACTTATTTGTTAAGTCAAAAAAAATAAAGTAGCTATTTCCTTTTTTAGGTTTTTCTTTTAAATGTATTAGTTCGCTTGCTTATATAATAGGAACGTAGACCCTGCTTTTGATAACAGAAAAACTGCTGCTTCGTATCACGTCTTTTACCACTGTGTGCTAATCTCATTTAAATTAAATAGCTCAAGATGATTTTGACCTAAATCGAGGGCTCCTTGCCGCAGTCTGGGACGTGTGAAATGTATAATTAGCTTAATCGAGTAGATTGTTTAGTCCTGAATTGCAGAGACACTCCTCCTCTCCTCCGGGAAACAGTTAAATGCAATTTTTTAAGGGAACTCATTTAGTGCCATTTCCTGCATCTTGATCGAGGGGTAACGACGCCTTGGAGGGGGACGTTTATAGAAGCTTACGGTTGAGCGTCCATGTAAAAGGGAAGGTAAATAAATATAAGCAAGTCAGTATCTTAGGAAAGATATATATATATATATATATATATATATATATATATATATATATATATATATATATATATATATATAGGCAGCATGTGTCGTTAATGAAAGAATATGAATTGATTCAGTGTATGTAAATAATTGATTTTCAGTCTGTTAGAGGAAGAATGGTTGAGTGTTGTTGTCCTCTACTTCTCGCTTTTCATTAATAGTAACAAAGTATTATTAATTATTATTATTATTATTATTATTATTATTATTATTATTATTATTATTATTATTGTGCGATAAAAACCATCATTTTACAAAGGTAAATTTAAGAGAAATTCTCAACTCGGTCGTGCTTTTAGCAAGGGAAAAAAATTCTTATGGTTTATTAACTTTTTATTTTCCACGAATGAAAAATTCTGAGAATAGAAAGATTATTTGCATTAAGATCACTAAGAACAGATCCCTCACAATCGAAGTTCATGTCCTTCCCCAATGTTCCCTTGTCACTAGAAAATGGGTCAGTTTTCTATTATTCATTATTCTTCAGAATTCCAGGCATTGGCATCCTTTGGCAGGCCTCTGTTCTCACCTTGTAAATAGAACAAAGGTACTTATTACAAATACCTGGTGTTCCGCCCATATCACACATAGTGCCTGAGCAAAATGACTTTTATGAAAGCGCTGGGGAGCTGCTTGCAACAGATTTCTTAATCCTCTCGGAAGGTTCTTGTAAAAACTTGTAGGTTCCATTCCAGGATGTTACGAGTAATGAATAAAAATTGAAACATGTACTTATGTCAGTAAGCATGTCTGTACTATCAAGGCGATCACTCAAGTATAATATATATATCGTATATATGTGTGTGGTATATAATATATATATGTATGTATATACCACCACACATATATACAATATATATATACTTGAGTGATCGCCTTGATAGTACAGACATGCTTACTGCATACGTATATGTTTGAATTTTTATTCATAATCAACATATACACACACACACACACACACACACACACACACACACACACACACACACACACACACATATATATATATATATATATATATATATATATATATATAACACATATATTTATATATATACAAAATCTTGAAGCTACTCCGTTGTTTCTATTTCCTTCGTGGTTTTTACTTTTATTTATATTTTCATCACATTCCAAACTTTCGTGATTCAGTTAAACACCCAGACGTGTGTGTGTGTGTGCACTTCAAAAGCTCCAAATAAGGAGAAGTGAGGCTGGAGGAATAGTTGCTGTGATCAACCTGGTGATTAGTCGGAGAGGCAGCCGTGTATATTTAACGATGACTCTGCTGTTACGGTCCCGTGACTGCCTAACAAGGAATAGAGAGAGAGAGAGAGAGAGAGAGAGAGAGAGAGAGAGAGAGAGAACACAGACTTTCGATAGCTTCGTTCACAGTTTCGTGCGCTGTGTTCATGCATGAAACATATGAGCTCACGGGATGCCCAGGGCATTGTGGGAGCCGCCGTGAGCAAGCACAGATGCCAATAGTTTCTGGATTACACTTTTTTTTTTTTTCAGCTGGGGCAAGAAGATGATCCTAATGTTAAGACCTCAGGTTTGTAAGTTATGAAAATTACAAATTGATTAAACAATTTAGTCATTTTATATAAATCTTGACAGCGGAGTGTATACAGATTTTGTGTGCGCTCTGCGAACATTTTGCAAAACAAAGTTCTGATATTAGGTGTCTTGTACCCTGTATGCTTGAGAGGACAATGAATAGAATGTTTGCTTATTTGTTTGTTTTTTTTTACTTTCGTTTTGGATATCGTGAAAATTGAAATTGAAAAATAGGAAATACATGCATCTATGCGAATTAAATTCATGGTTGTGAATACGTTTAATTGCTCATACTTGAAGTTCTATCACGTACAAATTAAAGTTTAACAGATTTCTTTCGTGGGAAATTGCAAAGAGAGAGAGAGAGAGAGAATCAACTCCATGTCAACAAACTTTAATATCCTTTAGGTAATGTACAGGTTGTGGTGGGAAGTGTTAGAAAATAAAAAGAAAAACAACGAGAAATTCAAGACAGTAAATCATCAGAACCAGCAAAAACATCGATGTCAACAACAACAGTAACGGAAAATGTTTTCTTGGCAAAGTTTCCCACAGTCACCAAGCTCAGTGGCCTCTCTCTCTCTTCTCTCTCTCTCTCTCTCTCTCTCTCTCTCTCTCTCTCTCTCAAATTCTTATATGCATTGTGCAGAATTGACAAGTTCTTAGTTCGATAATCGTCATGTTTACTTTGTTATAGTTTATTTTTTTCATCGAATTAGAGCTGGATTATTGTCACTAAGTGAAAGCTAGATTAGCAGGATAGTCTTTAATATTCATTTCTAGATTAAATTAAATTAAACTAATGACTTACGGTTTTTATTATAATTTTTTGTGTATTGAGAGAGAAAATTGACTTAATTTAAGATTTTTGTACATCGTAAATACCTCACAATCTGCATTTTTTTCTATTTCAAGTTTTACATTTCTTGAATCCTAAAAGCCAGTTTGAATGTATCTTCTTATGTTGTCTTTCAAGTAATCTTATAATATGTAACTTTTTTATATTCCCAGAATGGCTCTTGTAATCCTTACGATGAATTAACGTAAATATATAATTATACATAAAGTTATATTAACTCGTATACCTCGCAGTCTAATTTCCAAGTAGAACTTTTCTTCTTTTAACACATGCTTCTAATACATGCTTCAATATTTTACCCCATCAGATATTTTTATTTAAAACGATAGTAAATAAGAAATAATTTGATCACCTTTCGTTCTTGTAAATCTTCGCGAAGTAAAATGACAGGATAAATCTATGGCTCAAATCACTTTCACTTCGCATAACCAAATTAAAAAAACAAAAACAAACCGTAAACATTTCTGTAGCGTCTTCCATGTTTGTGTAAACTGTTTGCTTACTTGCAAGAAGACCTGCAATTAGATATCTTTCTACATATTTACATTCGAAATAACCCGTATTGTAAAATATCCTTTTTCAGTACATATAATTTACCTCCTGAACATCCCATTTGTAGATACATTGTTTACAGCAGTTTTTTACGTGCTCAGCGTAAAATGTCTCTTAATTTTAATATTTGCGTTATATTTCATAGTCCCCAGCTTAGGGATATTATAATAATTTTCATGGTAACATTGAAAACATTAATAAAAAAAAAAGTTATTTCATAACAGAATTCTGATTACCTTCCTGAGTGACTGGCTTCTCTCTCATTTTCATAATGGGATGGAGACGATGGGTTGCCTATAGCACAGTAGAAAGGTCTTTGAATATGCTAATCGTTACAAGGCTGGAGGAGAACCACTCAACCTTGAAAGCATTATATCTTGCGCATCAATGGTTGATGCTGCAATTGTGGTGTAGAGAGAGAGAGAGAGAGAGAGAGAATGAATGGGGGAGAGAAAAGATACACCTCAATATGTTACGAACATTACAATTCATTTACGTCATTTTATCAATCTGAGGGTGATCTCAGTGCATGTAATGGTTCTCCCATTTTATGCTCTTGAGGTAAGTCAGGGTAGTATTGCTTCTCATTGCTTTTCATCAGCAGAGAGAAGGAGTATTAACCCGGTATGTATCCACCTACGCGTCACCTCCGACGTGCTATAGTAGATTCACATCAACCGTGCATTTGATGTCTAGGCCAGTCCCTTACGACGCTCCCGATTGGCTGTTGATAAGCCAATCACAGGGCTGGAAACTCTCAGTCTCTCGAGAGAGTTCACTTG
>NC_087208.1:3976496-4031496 GCF_015104395.2 Macrobrachium nipponense | reverse complement strand
AGGGAGAGAGAGAGAGAGAGAGAGAGAGAGAGAGAGAGAGAGGATTTCTTCGTTTGAGGTACCTACTCAAGTAAATAATAGTTATTGATGTCAACAGTAAGGTCATGCGGGAGATTACGCAAATTGTTCATTAAATTCCTTCGCTCGTTTTATATGATTTACTACAGATTTAACGCTCGGTATATTGTTTTTCCTAAATGCTCGTCTCATTCTTGGATTAATGTTCGTAATGGCCAAAGGGTCCATTCACAAAATGAACACCTCGGAAGTTCATTCATCGTTACGATGTAGTGACACTCACAGGTGTGGTTTGTGCCCCAAGCATGTTTTATTATTTCTCCTTTTGTCTTGTATTTTTTATTTTTTGATAAAGTTTTTGTATTAGGGTATATATATATATGGTATATATATATATATATATATATATATATATATAATATATATATATATATATATATATATATATATATTATAGCTTTTTGGTTTTAACTCGATTAGTGGTTTAGTTTTTCTTCGGTGTTCAATTCTCAGACTATTAGGTGTTCTAACAAGAAAAAAAATCGTTTACCATAATCATCATGATATTTTTCTTTCGGAGTTACATTTTTCATCAAGGTTTATTCGAGACACATACATCACTTAAGTTGTCATTGCACTTCTTAAAAGGAATGAGAAGTTATATTGAAGGCAAGATTCTGAAAAGTTAATTTATCCATGGCTACTATTTATCAGTTTTGTGTAATTTCACTGACTATGAACGTTCAGGCAGATATGGATCTTATGTATTTATGGTTAATTAACATGGCGCACACACACACGCACAACACACACACACTTATTCGTATATATTGTTATATAATATATATATATATAATATAATATATATATATCTATACATATATATGTATGTGTGTGTGTGTGTGTGGGTGCGGTGCGTTGTACAATGCATAATGTGTTAAGTCTGAGTTAGTTATTCGACTTTATGTTATTGAGTTAAATTGAGTTATCTGTACTTTTTTACTCAATTTCATTTTTTTTCTTCTTTTTCTTTTACAGGTGAGTAGAGAAAGCCACAGAGGAGCTGAGGTTGGTGAGTTTTCTTCACCGTTCAAGTCATTTTTATAACACTCGTCGACGTCTCTTACATTTCTGATCTTATATCAGTTCTTTTTGTACGCCTATCCTACGGAAACAAGTTCATCTCTACGGCTGACTAATTCCCGAGGAGGTATACTGGTATTGCACCAGCCAGTTTTTTTTTTTTTTTTTTTTTTTTTTTTTTTTCTCATCTCCTCCGTACCGCTACGGTTAGGTTATGGTGATGAGTTGCATACCTCTCTTCAATGGTAATTTGGGGTGTGGCAAACATATTGAGATTATTTTCAAGAAGATTCTATGATTAGTTTTTAAGATATGGCGTCCCGCTTTTCTAGGGAAGGTTCCTTACTCTGTTACTGTTTGGGCATAAGTTTCTTTCATTTGCATTCAACGTTTGTTTGGGGAGATTTTTCATGTACTTGTGTTCTTACTGATTAGCTTTCATTGCCCTTTTTTTTTATTTTTATTTAGTGACAACAACGGTTAACTATTGTTATTATTTTTTATTATTCTTGATGACTTATTCTCATGATTTCTATGATAAAGGAAAGCTATTGCAGTTTTTTGGTAAAATAATGATGTAATGACCGGTAGGATTTTATCCATCATCGACGTTATTTTTGTTTATGGTATGTGTATGTGTATAATAATATATATATTAATAATATATTATTAATATAATTATATATATTTAGTTATATATATTAAAGTTCATTTTACTGACATACAATTAATCAACAGATTTACTGGGATTTATGATGATCTTAAGTTTCAATATTAAAAGATTCTGATTCCCACAAGTGTAAATAAAAATATTTATAGTATAGTAACAGCTGCAGTGAATGAATATGATTTGAACATTTGAACGCGCCCCCCCCCCCGCCTCTTCTCTCTCCTCCTCCTCTCTCCTCTCTCTCTCTCTCTTCTCTCTCTTTTTTTTTTTTTTTTTTTTTTTTTCTTTATTACGGGAGAAAGGGTACCTCGAGTAACCCATAACAAGGACTTTTAACCACGGCAATCGGATCATCCGACCACTAAACTGCCAGTAATTAAAGCTGTCAGATGTAATTAAGTCTTTAAGATGTAATTAATAATTCCAAGGAGTCCACAAGGCATGACTGCGGGAGAGAGATGGAGAGAGACAAATTACACATAGAACAAGCACTCTTACTACCCTATGTTATATGTATATGCTTAAATATCTTGCCCCCGTGCACCTCATGCGGTGCACTGTAAGCATTACTTAAGGCCTCCTCGGCCCCTAGCTGTAACCCGTTTCATTCCTCTTACTATACCTCCACTTATATTCTCTTCTTTCCATCTTACTTCCACCCTCTCCTAAACAGTTGATTCATAGCGCAACTGCGAGGTTTTCTTCATGTTAGACCAAACAGTCTTTTTACAGTCAATTTCCACTTCAGCGCTGAATGACCTCGCAAGTGCCAGCGCTTGGCCTTTGGCCTACATTCTATATTCTACTCTATTCTTAAATATTTTCTAAAATTTCAAGTTGGGTATCATGAGGGGATTTAAAAAAGTTTGAGAGGTGGGGTATTTAAAATGGAGTTTAGTTTAAATGTCAAACTGATTCGAAGAGTATCGACATCCCTTCTGACAGAGAGATTGAGAGAGAGGATAGAGAGAGAGATGTTGGAGAGAGAGAGAGAGAGAGAGTTGAGGAAAGAGAGAGAGAGAGAATCTGATTTGTATTAGAAATCTATTCACATTTATTTTGAGAGAGAGGCTTGTGAACTTCTAATTCAGACAAGTAATGATTATGACCACCGCTTGAGGTTTCCAGAACCCAGTAATGAAGATGATGTCATTAAGAAGGTTTTCTACGGTCAAGTTCACGCATTAGTGGCTGAATGATTTTGGTTTTTGAAATAACCAGAGTGACTCTCTCTCTCTCTCTCTCTCTCTCTCTCTCTCTCTCTCTCTCTCTCTCTCTCTTATATTTTTCTTGATTTCATGATTTGTATTTTGTGTGTTTTGCTAAGATATATTTAACCTTTGCACAGGATATGTGAGCCTAATACATGTCTTTTATCTGTTTTGTAATGTGGGTTTCTTGTTTTATTATAATTGATTAAACATTGGCGTTTTATGAGCCCTTTATATAATATTATCTTATATATATATATATATATATATATATCTATTTATGCATATATATATACGTATACAATATACTGATATATATATATATATATATATATATTATCCTATATATATATATATAATAAAAGGAGCCCATAAAAAACGCCAAAATATAGAGATATACTATTATTTCAGAGACTGCTGTCTCCTTCTTCAGGTAGATGAATGAGAAAAGTAACAGAAAAGGTGATATTTATACCAAGAGATGCATCCACAAGTAAGCCAAATTAGGTCACTCCCACTGATAATCTTCCTTTAATCCTCTTAAGCGGATTAAATGAAGATTAATTATCAATGGGAGTGACCTAGATTGGCTTACCTGTGGATGCATCTTTGGTATAAATACCACCTTTTCTGTAACTTTTCTCATTCATCTACCTGAAGAGGGAGACAGCAGTCTCTGAAATATAGTATTTTATCTCATTTTGGCGTTTTTATGGGCTCCTTTTATTAGATGGAATTCTGTTTAACAGAACATTTTACCAGTCCATATATATATATATATATATATATATATATATATATATATATGTGTGTGTGTGTGTGTGTGTGTGTGTTGTGTGTGTTGTGTGTGTGTGTGTGTGAGTGAAAGAAAGAGATAGTTGACCCGCGCTGTGCACAAGAAAATGTTACAAGGTGTCGTGTGAAAAGAGAAACCAGGTGTGAAAAGTCAGCCAGAAAAGCGCTTTCATTCCATCTCCCCAGATCCTGATGACAGCGAATATGTGCAACCGCCGATATCAGCATTTGCAAAACAAAGGGTTGATGAAGACGGCTTTGTTGTGTTGCTGGCTGTTTCGTTTGCAACCTTTAATCAAATATGATTAAGTTTGTGTATGTTTGTGTGTATTTAGGGGATTTAATATTTTGTTTTTTGTTAGTTGGATGGTAGTGTCAGAATGTTGGTGCAAATTTTCCTCAAATGGTATTATGACTAATAAATGCTTAGTTTTTGTTGATTTATCTTGTATTATTTAGTTTTCATTCTTTCAGGATTGCTGAAGCATTACTTCTTTAGTGAATAATTTATTCATTTGATGATTTTTTTTTTACAGTGGTACTTGCAAGACTTATATTCGCTTTATGGCTTCGTAGTTATTCAGTAACTTATTTTTATTTCACACGTTCGTTTATTACTGATTTCCTTCATTTATTCCAAATTCGTCTAAGATTTTAATAAAGTAATAATGCAACCAGATATCACCATTTTCATCGACAGATGCTCATATTCGAATTTTATTGCACAAAAATGAATTATTTTGCTATCAACTTCTTTTCACTCTTTAACTAACTATGGAAGGGAAGTAGATAGGCTGATTAGTGAGCAGTTTTATTTTATGGAGCAATACCTTAGAATGGATGGATAAGATTAATTATTGTAGGTAATGCTGATGATGAAAAGTTTAAGAGTGAAATTGTAATTGTGAGTCGCATTTTGCCGTCCTCAATGTTCATTACTATTGCAAGTATACTTATAAACTTTGTGTATATATATGTGTATATTTTGTATATATACATATATTTGTTATATAAATATATACTATATATACGTATATATACACTTATGTGTGTAAATATACATGAAAATTTGGTGTATGCTTTCAATGAATTTTCTCCGTTGCGCAATAGTTTATAACCTCTCTGATACCAGACGACGTAACTTTAAGATGAACAAATTGGGAACAGAATTGAAAGGTCTACTGTTTGAATTATAAGAGTGCCTTATGATTCATAGTCTTTTACGTTTCCATTCCAACAATCTTTACCTCTGCCAAAGAGGTTATATATTCAAGGTGGACCTTGTGCTATAGACGACAAATGATTTTGATTTGGAAGTGATATGAATATCAACTTAATGGGCAGGGAGCCTTTTTAGGGGTTAAGGTTTGCTTAAGCCCTGGGCGGAGATTTTGCTATAATCCAAAAACATTCGTATTTTGTTTCTCTCCTCTCTCCTCCTCCTCCTCCTCCTCCTCTCTCCTCCCTCCTCCTCCTCCTCCTCTTCTTCCTTCTTACTTCCTTCCTTCTTCCCTTCTTCTTCTTCTCTCGTCTCTCTCTATTCTCTTCTTCTTCTCTTCTCCTCTTCTTCCTCTTTCTCTCCTCTCTCTCTCTCTCTCTCATGGCTGGCTACTCGCCAGCGATTTTCTCATCGTTATGCGGGGAAGACAAATAGATACCGTGATTTGAATATTCTTGTTAGCAATCTTTTGCATATTTGTTATCCTGTATTATAAGTGTGGTTTCTGGGAATGATAGGGAGCAGAGTGACTCTTTTGGTTGGAAGGTGCGATGGTGCGAGTTTGCTTTTGTTATTTAGTGGGTGATTGCCATTCATGCATTTCCGACTTCCGTTTTTTTTTTCTTATTTTTTACCAGTCTAATGATAGTGGTAGTGATAACGGTAGGAGTGATAGTAGTGGTTCTGGTTGTAGTAGCAATAGCTTTCGTAGCGATAGCAGTGGTAGTAGTGTGGTCAAGGTATACGAGTTACAAAGTGTAATAGTAGAAGCACGGTCTTCTTTCCCATCTAGTCATAATAGTGGTGTAGTATTTCTTGTAGATTTCCTTTTTATAGTTTCTTCATGGGATGCGTTCGATGTAATTACCCTTCTTGACGTAAAAATAATCAATTTTCCATTTATTATTATTTAGATATCTGTGACCTTTAATTTTATGACGCGGGAGTAAATTGGAAGAATGTTTTGATGATAGTAACCGGCTCCTAAATATGTTATTTCCTCCTAGTAAACCCCGATTATTTTGCGTGGGTTTATTTCCAAGAGGTTCAGTCGGGTTATAATCTAGAAGAGTTCCTGGGTGGTTGACCTTTCTGGGATAATTTTATATTTTTTAGTTCCTCCCCAGTGTATTGTAGCGCAGAGATGTCCTTTTGTTATGGTACCAAGAGGTGCCTTGGGTGATTACTCAGAGGTACGTCTGTAGTTATGTTTATCTCCTCTTGGTACTTCTGAAGACTTTTATCACAACATTACTGTAAGTGGCTCATTTCCGGAGAAATTTCGCGGCATTTCATTGCTGAAGAGGCGCTCCCAGGTGGCTTATCGCCAATGATGCTTCTCATTTATTTCTTATTCCCTTGAGGTACTTACATTCATTTTTTTAAATTATTTTTTCAGATCTGCCATCTTACTTGCACACTTTTATTTCAAAAATGGTGTTACATATCTGTTTGCATTGATCTGACGTAAATTTCACGTGGTATTCCTCTTACTGGAATATTTCTTTAGCAGATTTCTGTAAATTCTCGGCCAGTTGACTTTTTCAGTTCGTGAACGGTACTTCGAATTCTGTCAAAGGGATATTTAAATCAGTACAGTTCACCGTTGACATCAAGTAGCCATGTTCGTCTCTCTCTTTCTAAAAGCATAAATAAATGAATAAGAAAAAATGTTACATAAAAGTGAAGTTCATTTATTAAAATAAAATAGACACACACCATAGTTATATGCAGTTACCCTTGAATTGTGAGTCGGAAAAAGTCAATTCTTTAACCTACAAATGTGGTTGTGAACTACAGCATCCTCAAAGGAAACTATTATGAACATTTTTGGAGATAAAGATAAAATAACTGGTAAATTTGGTTAGTGCATGTTTGTGTATATCGGTATCACAACAATGATTCATCACCAGATGTGGCTTTTTTTTCACGTTTCAATCAAAGATTCGCCTGTAGTGTGCATAAGATCTGTAACAGCACTAAATGTCTACAGGTTAAAGTGCCATTATCAATTAGGATTGTTTCACTGTTATTTCTCACGACAGTTAAGAAAAAAATAAATAAAAGGTCCCCGTATTTGTATTTACGTAAGAAGAAACGGCTGCAAATTTCAGTACCATATCGTACCGTCGAGTGCAGCAGTACGATTTCGCCAAACAAAATTACTCTGGTGGCAAACGCCGTGATTTTCCTGTTTAAAATCCCCATTCATCATTTAGTTTTCGCAAACTAGATGAGGCGTTTCACTGGTATTACTCGTATTTTGTCACAGCTCAAAGAAAATGACTTTGAAATCTACTTTGATAGCTAATGCAGCCGTTTTCTAGATTATAATGTCATTTGCCCCACCCTCGCCCGGGTGTGCGTGTTTGTGAAGAGTGTCTGTGCGCGCTCGTATGTGCGTGCGTTGGTGTCTTCCCGTACGTGACATTTCAGATGGGAGAGTAAAGAAGGCTCTAAAGTGATTGTAAGAAACACTCCCAATGTAACAGCATCAACAGTGACGTCCACGCCACTCACTCATCTCTCTCTCTCTCTCACGGTACTCTCTCTCTCTCTCTCTCTCTATATATATATATATATATATATATATATATATATATATATATATATATATATATATATAAACTATATATAATACACACACTTACAGGATAGGATATATTTATATATTATGAATATTTATATATATTAACTTAGATATTGTATATATATATATATATATACCCATATATATATATATCGTTTCCAAGGTATAAAGCCAGAAAAAATTTGAATGCTCAAGTAACCTTTCCATTTCTGTTGATTCGTTTCTATTATTTAGTTATTCTTTGTCTTCTTATGGATTTTTGATTTTCCATAAATTTCTTTCATATTAAATCTCGTAACATATAACCTGTTATTAGTGGGTGCTTCCATGTGAACGAGAATCTTGTAAATCCCTTCCGTACACTCACCACATTCACATGCCTCCTCTCTCTCTACTCTCTTCTCTCTCTCATCTCATCTCTCTCTCTCTCTCGATGTCTCCTCGGATGGACTGACAAGTCTTTGAGACATCCTAGTCCTTATGACTCTCTTCCTTCTTTTTCTACGTTTTAATGTCTAGCTCAAAAGATACGAAGGCAGGAAATTAAAATATATTAAGAGATGATGTCATTTTCCCGTCTCGGTTGATGCAACTGTTGTTTGGTTGTTCAGTTTTATACCCGTTCATAGTTGCTAATTGTTTATTTTATGTGGTTAATAACTAAAACTATTTCATTTTTATTCGTACTAACTGTATGTTTTCTGTTTTAAGAAAGTATTAACCTCTCTCTCTCTCTCTCTCTCTCTCTCTCTCTCTCTCTCTCTCTCTCTCTCTCTCTCTCACACACACACACGAGCCACAAAGTTAATTCCATCCAGAGATCCCGAACATGTATGGCTTAGAAACACGACGATTGCGATGACATCCAATAGAAACATTCAAAATACTTCATGAAAGGCATAACAAAAGTAGACAGTAACCTATTTACGTTAAACGAAAACCAGACAAGAAATACTGGATGAAAACTAGAAATGAAGAGATACAACACATCCCAATGTGGGAACTTCTTTACATACAAGATATGTGATACGTGGAATAAACCGCCACCAGAAGTTGTAAACAGCATCAGTGTGGCAGAGTTTAAATGAAAGCTAGACAAAATCATCAGGACAGTTAAACCAGCTCTTAGAGATAAGTGAGCACACTCCTAATCCTTCTCTCTCTCTCTCTCTCTCCTCTCTCTCTCTCTCTCTCTCAGTACAGCGTGTCTCCCCGAGGTCTTTTCCTTTCAATTACCGCTGATGGCGCCGACGAAGACTATGCTTAATCGCCCTTAGTAAATATCAATGGACCTTAGCCCGGGCGATGCTCTTTTCTCTCTCTCTCTCTCTCTCTCTCTCTCTCTCTCTCTCTCTCTCTCTCTCTCCTGCCCGACGGTCCACGGTGAGAAAAAGAAATTCCATCGTAAACAGAAGCCGCCGAACCGTTACGTGTGGAACGGAGGTCCGTTTGCAAGCGGCAATTGAATACATATGGATGACATTGAAGAGAACATGGCTGGATAGAGGATTAATAGAGAAAACTTAATTAGATTAGTAGATTGAATTAAAGGGTATCTAATTTGGGGCGGTTTGTAATAGAAACTTGAGTTATAGCGTTAAAAAGCTATAAATTATTATTGTAACTTGGCCGAGTGGAGGTTTACTACGAGAAACTGAACTGTTTATGAATGAAATCGGAATTTACTTGGAAAAGTGGAAAGTTAATCCGTGAAAATGAAATCGGATAAGTGTAATTAACATAAAAAACATGGCGAAATGGGTTGTTAATAAGTCCGATGTGAAATGAAGAAAGATATGCTGAAACTGAAAGTTATAAGACGAAACCGATGTACCACAACTTGCTCAAATCGAGTATTAAAACTAGATATTTGATTATAAAAACACTACTGAGAATCAAAATGAAATCGAATGAGAAGAAAACACTGAAGTTGAACATTATGAGTGGATAGAAGATTGAAAGAATGTGGACGTCAGTGAATGGCTCGAACAAGTTGATTGTACATTCGGATTTTTTGCAATTCTTCTATAAAACTTGCTGTTTGAGTGTGGTCTTCCAGAACACCTTTGTTGTTCATAACAGTAGCTGTTTAAGAGTAGTCTTCTGTAATAGTAATTTTATAATGCCTGCTGTTAAGTAGTAGCTTTCAGTAAGATAGTTAAGATAAGATACAAGATATAAATGAAGTACATAGTAGAATAAGATTTTACTTCGGGTCTTGCCGAGGCTGGGAAAGTGTTCAGATAGATTGGTAGAAGTAAGACTTCTCTTTGGAGAACTGTCAAGACTACTTACCTAGATATTTATGGTTTTGGAGAGATGTTAATTTAAGATGGGTTTTTGCTTTTTCTAGGGTTTCCTTGGAATATTGATTTATAGGAAAAGGTAGGGAAAAAGAGGAAAGAAAGAAAGGTGGGGTTCAAAGACGAAGGAAACTAT
Organism: Macrobrachium nipponense; assembly: GCF_015104395.2. Classification (NCBI taxonomy): domain Eukaryota; kingdom Metazoa; phylum Arthropoda; class Malacostraca; order Decapoda; family Palaemonidae; genus Macrobrachium; species Macrobrachium nipponense. The sequence goes on along the minus strand of NC_087208.1, from coordinate 4,021,471 downwards.
GTAGACATTTCCGCCTCATCAAGGAAGGAAGGCTATGGAAATCAGGAAAAACATGCATATAAAAGGTGTTAGAAAATAAGACAATGTAATGCTTGTCGATATTTTCCATAAGGATATGTTCTGTGTTCCTTCGCGTATGTGCGTAGATAACAATAATGGAGAAAGTAGAAAACAGGAAGCATAAATATGGAAATGAAAACTATGAACCGCTACCCTGAGCATTCGTTGAATGGGCCAAATGTCTTTTTATGTGGTTTTTATTTATTTATTCTTTTGAGAAGAAACAACCGAAAATAAAGGAAATTTACATAAGAAAATATTACTTCAACGTTGCACCTTTGGCTTTGTAGTTGTATTTACTATTTATTTCTTCTGCAGTTATGTAATTTTTTTTTTTTTTTTTTTTTTTTTTTTGTTTTTTTTTTTTTTTTTTTTTTTTTTTTTTTTATGAAGGCCGGAAACTAAATGCGTGCCGTGGAAAAAATTATTAAACGTTTCCTCAATTTTTTTAAAAATTCATTTTCATTTGTATTTTTGTTTTGTTTTTAGACAAAGGAACCCTCAAAAAATGACTTCACTGTTACGCCAAACGCAATTTTGTCTTATGTTAATTTTTATTTTCTATTTTTTATGAGGCTAAATTAAGAAGCCTTGCAGTGATGTTATATGTATATTGTATTCATTTTCGTTTATTAGGGTATTGTAGAGAGTGAAACTGCAAACGGAGGAAATTCCTCGGTGCAAAAAAGGACTCCAGTGATAGAACAATATCAGGAAGCGGAATGTTAAAAGCGTCGGTCGCGATTTGATCCGTAAACAATGCCCTGGCATGGCGTCGCATTTGCACGGACGCGGGAAAAAGGCAGTCGCCCAAAAAGAAAGCCCAAAGAACGACAATCATGGCCTTTTTTTTTCGAGGTCCTTGGTTCACTCATGACATTGGTTTGGGAGAGGTGTTGCATGCATAGTCTCTCTCTCTCTCTCTCTCTCTCTCTCTCTTCTCTCTCTCTCTCTCTCCTCCACACTTGCGAGTAGAACAAGTGCTAGGTCAATGTGGGAATAATACGGATAATGATTTTAGTTTTCTGGAAAGAAGACTATTGTTTAGGCTTTGTCTGTCCGTCTGCACTTTTTCTGTTCGCCCCCATCTTGAAAACTAATGAGGCTAGAGGTCTACAAATTAGAATGTTGATCATCCACCCTCCAATCATCAAACATAGCAAATTGCAGCCCTGTAGCTCAGTACGTTTTTGATTATATTTAAGGTTAAAGTTAGCCATAATCGTGCGTCTGGCAACGATATAGGCAGGCCAACACCGGGCCGTGGTTAGTGTTGTATGGGCCGCGGCTCATGCAGCATTATACCGAGACCACCGAGAGATAGATCTGTTTTCGTTGACCTTGATTACACGCTGTACAGAAAACTCGATTGCGCCGAAGAAACTTCGACGCATGTTTTACATTTTTGGTTTTAATTGACATGACATGCTGTATTTTTTATCTGCGTTTATGAGATACTCTGCATTTTGTTATGAGATACTCTGCATTTAGTGAACGATGAAAACACTTGAAGGATTTTTTTCCATTTGATATAAAAACAGATCAAAGCAGTCGTTGACATTTGTAGGGTATACTGCTGAAATGATTAATCATTATTATTATAGTAGTATTAGCAAATCATCGATTGTAATTTATCGAAACTACTACCGTTAATATTGCCCATTCAGTGTATATGCCTCTCATTTTTTTACGATATTCAGTTCATACGCATTGATTTGAAAGGGAAAATTATGATTTTATGATATTATGTGTGGTGTAAGCCTTAGCATGGGCTTTATGCCAGCGCACGTTTATGCGTCAGCAGCCCATGAGAGTAATGAAGAGAAAGTGAATTTTCAGACGTTTGAGTTTCCTGTTGACACGCTAACATTTTCAAATTTCTCCTCCTTATTTTTGAGACGAACGGTGCATAGAAATATCTCTAATTCGGTTTCGATGTAAACAACCAGTCGATGAGCGAGGGCATGGCATTGTTGTTCCCGCAAACATCATCCGAAAAGAAACTTTCAGTGCCTCATAGAACGACACTTGATGACACTTTCGTACGATGATTACCCGTCTCCCAGAGTGCATCCCGATGCGCAATGATTTCCCCCCCGTCATTGTTCCGCCTATCCGTTGCGGTTTGATTTTGTGTAGTCATGGGGAACCCATAGATAGAGTCGTGGAATTTTTATTATTTTATTTTTATTTATTGATTTTGATTTTTTTTTTCTTCGTCATCGCTTCGTCATACTCGAATGAGATTTCCGTGTTACCGTGTCAGGTTTGTTTATGCGTCGTTGCTAGTGAAATGTTTGTTTTGACCGCAAAAATGCCAGGTTGATTATATATATACGTTGTGTTATAATATATATATATATATATAATATATATATATATTATATATGATATATATATATATATATGTTGTGTATGTATCATGTCTTTTTTTAATACATGTAAGCACAGTTTAAATTGTATTTCGAAGTAATACACGTGCAACGTATGGCTATATTGAACTGTAATTTGCATATTTCATTTTAAACCCTCGCTACTTTTACTATTATTATTGGTCCTGTGCGTTATCATTTAAACTTCCAGTTAGAACTCAATTACTGAAATCTTCACAATGAGTGAAAACTAAGTTTTGTTTATTCAGAAGTTTTAGTATCCATGAAAAATGCAGTTACTGGTAAAAAATGGAAAATGTGTAACTTTTATCAATAATATAATTCTTAGCCTGTCCTGTAAAAAAAATATTAGTGCGTTATGTTGCTCTTCATTTTTTGCATTATTTTCTTATTTAAGACTTTAACTAGGAATTCATTTCAAAATAACCAAATGACATGGACGCTTTGAAAGTAATGTTTCATAGCAGTAATCCTCTAGAGCGTCTTGAACTGTGCATTCCTACTTATCTCATGTGTTTATATGCGTTTTCTGTTATTTGTTTTTACCTTCATTTATTTGTATGGTGTTATTAATCTTTGTCTTCCTTTTATATTTATTTTACCTTCATTTATTTGAATAGTTTTATTAATCTTTATCTTCATTTTATATTTATTTTTACCTTCATTTATTTGAAGTGTTATTAATCTTTGTCTTCATTTTATATTTATTTTTACCTTCATTTATTTGTATAGTGTAATTAATCTTTTATCTTCATTTTTATATAGCTTTTAGTTGCCTGCTTGTTACTCTCTTTCTCGTTCCCTTATGTATGCATTCTGTTCATTAGAAGCTTTTGATTGATACTGTAATTTTAAGTAATAATCTCATGATAATAAGACGCAACTTATATCCATTAAGTTCTTTTACCGTCGTCCAATCTAGGACCAGCCTCTCTTGACCTCTCTTGACCTCTGGCCTCTGTAATACGTATTCAGAATGGAGGTATCTGGTCTTAGCTTCAGGGGGCTACGTCTTGATTCTCTCTTATATTACCATAATTTTCGTCGGCATAATAACAATAATAATACTAAAAAATACTCATAGTAGCACGAGTCTTAAAATGGAGAGAGAAATCCACAGTTATGTATATGTACATATATTTAAATATAAAAATATACAGATATTTTAAACAAATGTACATGTACATAACTGTGGGTTTGTTTCTCCAGTAATAATAATAATAATAATAATAATAATAATAATAATAATAATAATGACGTTGTTGTTATTTGTGATGTTAATTGTATCTTTTTTATATAATAATAACCGTAGTAGTGTAAATTTCGTAATGGATAAACACCTGATAGCGTCACAACAACAGCAATTAAATAATGAAACCGACAGTACCGTTCCTCCCATCGGAAGGGAACCGTCCCACCGCATCAACCCATCAGCCAAGTGTATTCAAGCCTTTGGCGGCGAGTGGGAATCTTCCCTTCAGTATCAAAACGTATCGCGAAGTATTAACTGTTCCCAGGAGACATAAGAGTTGTTTACTTGGAGGCAGTGGAGATGATTTGCAGTCGACGGTATTACGGGAACCTGTCGCCGTCGATGAATTGGCGACGTGAAAATTGGAGAGACGTTTGGTACCTCCCGGGATGGAAATCAAGACCTGAGTTTGGGTTCGGATTTCGTGCGAAACTTTCGGCCGGTAATGGATTGTGTCGTGCGAAAATTTAAGGGCGAGAATGGGATTAGGTTTGTGCGAAAATGGCCGGTAATCATAGTTGTTGTGGGGGGCTTCTTCACGGTATTAAACGACTTTAACTGCATTGATGGTATTGAATTAATCCGTCAGGTTGGTGAATGTAATGCGGAACTCTCTCTCTCTCTCTCTCTCTCTCTCTCTCTCTCTCTCTCTCTCTCTCTCTCTCTCTCTCTCTCTCTCTCTCTCTCTCTCTGTAACGCAGTTGTTTTTAAGGCTCTTTGCCTGAGGGCGAGTTGATCAACGATTCCTACATTGCTTATAGTTCGTTAAGTTTGTACCCCCGGGCTCTTAGCCTCTAGAATTTTCCATTCGCTTTTGTGTTCCATATCTTTAAATTTGCTGGTTCTGGTAATATGAGTTTTATCACCATCCTTTAGATGGCATTCAATTGCCCTTTTCGTTAGCTTTTAGGGAAGAATGAAAAGATAATCTTTTTAGTCTAAATTCTACAATTCTCCTCCCCTAGGCGTTGCCATAGTACATTACCCTTTCAGGAGTGAAACCTTCGGGATGGGTAGTTTGATGGGAAATTTCCTGTGCTAAATTTCGTTCCTTTTTTCGCTTTATTTCTTGACGTTGAAGGTGTTTCTTTTTTTTTTACTGGACTCTTTCTTTAAAGTATACTATGCATTATATACCTCTTGGATGCGCTGTCTGTGTACTGTGATTGCAAGCGTGGCCATACTATAGGGTACAGTATATATGTATGTATGTATATATATATCCATGTATGTATTAATATGTTTGTGTTACGGGCAGAATTTAAGCAAATGTAAGCTTTGCAATGTAATTATTATTGGGATTGTTTTATATACTTTTATAATGATTTCATTTTAAAGAAAGAATGAAAATTGATAGATAAACGCTTTTTGTAGAAAAAAGTTCAAGAGGGTGATTATTGCCTCATTTCTGAGAGGACTATAACATGAAAATAACCTGATAAAACCAAAAACATATCAAACATTCCCCGATCTCGTGAAACTTTCCCTCTTCATCTGACCATCGCGAATTGGAATTGCCGAAACGTCAGAAATCGGAAGAAAGCCCACCCCGCCCACAGCGGCGTGCCCCTCCACCCCCCCCCCACCCCCTCCCTCCCCATGGCTATTTGACCATCATTATTCCACCTCCGTTACAACTACTATTCGGGCGTGACCGATCGAGCGAAGTCCCGTATTGGGCTGATATATGTGATGAGGAGCCTCGCCGGGAAAGTGTAGCGTTGAAGAATGATGGATTGAACATGGGAGGCGTGACACATTCCCTCTTTGTTTTGTATAATTGAGGCTTTGCGGCATGTTTTTTATTTTCTCTCTTTTTTCCAAGTGTCTTCCTCCACTTTGTAATACCGAAGTGTTTTTTTTTTCTCTCTCTCTCTCTCTAGAGGTGTGTTTGTGTTGTAGCTATATTTTGACAAGATAAAAAAGCCTCCTCCAAAACCGAGCCGGAATTTTCACAAACGACTGAACATTTTGTAAGGGAAACTCGAGGTATCATCAGCTGCTGCCTCCCGTATCAGCGCTGTTGGTTCTGCACCTAAAGCGAAATTCCTTTTGGCGTTTTGTTGACACGGGAAAGGAAGAAAGAAAGGAAGGAAGGAAGGAAGAAAGAAAGATTTCCAGGCAGCGTGGGGCTCGTGATTATTTTCGTATGATGTAAATTTTCATGTATTTATTCGTTGTTTCACTTCATTATAACCATTAAGTGTATTTTGTGTTTGTTTGTTTATTCGTCAATTCAGCGCTAAATTACCAATTGATTTTGCCCTTGACAGCAGCTCGAGCTTGTTTTGTGAGATATTTTTACAAGAGAAAAGTTTTTATTTACTCTAAGTAAGAAGCAGGGCAAATGAGTCCGGAAACAAAGAATATGGCAGCAAATCCCTCGTTTTTAAATTGAATTATATCCCAACTCCTTAACACTGGGGAAAAAAAGTATTGGACCGATTTGAATGATTTATGACTTAATAAAACTGTCGTCACAAAGGTAGAACTAAACTCTCTGGTCTTTCTAAAATGGGTAAGTGTAATTGTATCATGATAATGTGTGTGGCTGAATGGGGGTAATAATGGATACACTATAATGTCTTTTGTAGATGTGAAAAATATTAATAATAATAATTTTGCCTTCGTTCGGCAGTGCAAGAAGTATCTTATTCAGTCGCTTGTTTGAAAGTTTCAAGTTGAATATTTACACACGAAGTCTTGGTTTTTCTATAACATACAATTTCAAGTTTAATTGCAATTTATTATGTTTATTTATATGTTGCTTATAGTTTTCAAGCATGTATAGAAGACTCTCTCTCTCTCTCTCTCTCTCTCTCTCTCTCTCTCTCTCTCTCTCTCTCTCTCTCTCTCTCAGCTATGTGTCTAGAAGTAAAAGGCGAATTATCCATCAACTTCTTAAAAATGCACTTTCTTCGAAGCCGTAATTTCGTCATTATGGACGGATGAGTTGGTCTTCTAAACCTCGCCAAACAAAAGCACTCTGAGTGTTCATCGAGTAAGTCAGGTGTAGCATTATTCAGTTCAGTTAGAGAGCGTGGCATCACACAGCCTCTTAGAGGTAGTTGGGTTGGCTGTATGCCGTGGATTCCGACTCTGAGAATGACCGAGACCTTTTCTGATCGAACAATTCGGGAGAGAGGGCCCCAGACCACGGATTCTGTTAGAAGATAGAAGGTCAGGCAGGGCTGTGTCGTCACTAAATTGAGGTTTCGAGGTTTGTGTATTGGCATAATTTGGGTGCACGCCATAAGCAGTAATGCTCGTTTCAGCTGTAGGGTAATCGCATGTATTCTTTTGATGCATCTTTTCTATTTTATGTCGAATGGTTGCTTTTACAAAGCCTATCACCTTAGTACTTTGAAAATTCACGAAGTCAAAAAATGTATCTTAACTTATTCTGCAACCTGAAATTGCACATGTGGGAGGCGGTTTTGAATCTCTGACACTGACAGTGAATTTATAGAGCCTTTTAAGCTTGCATATACGGCACATTTGAATTTATCGTTTGTCATAATTTTGTGCTGAATGAAATCGAGCCGTTGGTGTACGAAGATATACATACGTTAATGGTATGAATTTGCTAACGAGTGCTTTGAGTCATATTTCAAGGTTGTCTTATGCTTGTCCTGAGAAATTTGTGCTCTAGGTGGAGTTCGAGAGTGCTGTGCACTTTGATAAAGGACCTTTGTAAAATCCAGAGAGAGAGAGAGAGAGAGAGAGAGAGAGAGAGATTTTGTGAATACAGGAAAATCACGTCTGTCTGTTGACTGAGTTCAACCATATCGTGTGTACGGTACGCTGTCAGCCTTTCTTTGTAATCCTTGGGTGTTGAAGAAGCGAAGGATAAACGACGTTTAACTTCCTGAGATCCTCAGCTAATAATCTTGTATATACTCTCGCCCTCTTTTCGTTTTTAGTTTTGTGTAAAAGAAAACTAATGCGATTGCTGTGTTTGCCCGTCCGCACTTTTTCTGTCAGCCTCAGATCTTGAAAACTACTGAGGCTAGATGGCTGCAAATTGGTGTGTCGATCGTCCACCCTCCAATCATCAAACACCCCAAATTGCAGATCTCTAGCCTCTGTAGTTTTTATTTTATTTCAGGTTAAAGTTAGTCATGATCGTGCGTTTGGCATCGCTATAGGCGTCAAACAACACAGACCACCACCGGGCTGTGGTTGCAAGTTTCATTGGCCACGGCTGAGAGTTTCATCTTTCTTTTTTTTCAATGGCGCTTTGTGTTCGACAGGGCCCTGGTTTGTTGAGTCATTCGTTTATATAAAATAGTGTTGTTTTTATTGCTTGACGAGATCTCTTCGATAAAAGTAAATTAATTTGCTTTGACTGAACATATTTGGGTATTCACCCTTCTTTGTACAGTTATAATTAAGCTTTGCAAACCGTGAAAATCAGAAGTGTTTAAAAAAAAAAAGTCAATTTATGTAATATATATATTATATATTATTATATATATATATATATATATATATATATTTTTTTTTTTTTTTTTTACCACGCAATGGGTCACCCTCCTCAAATTGGGCGTGAAACTGCCCATCCATATATCACTCTGAACATATTCTAGACATGTATCGCTCGCATGTAGATGACACAATCGTTCTCCGGATGGCTAAAATTACAGGACGTGATGACTCCGAGACGTAAATATGAGTTATCATTGATGCCATCTGCTTTGTTTTTTGCTTTTTCTTACTTAGTTAAACGGTTTAATTGCTGTCTTGTGGTCATGATACTTGTACCAGAAAAAGGGTGCGTCGATGAACTTCGTTATTGTTTAGGCAGCTCGGACACTGAGAATGCATGTGCATTTGTTTATTTATTTAGTAAGTTTAAGATTAGGTAGTTACTCGGCGGTGTGACACGCGATTTTGCATGAGTGAGGCGCGAAGCCAGCAGACTCATCCCAGAATTTTTTGTAAACCAAAAGGCTAGTTCCTTCTTGAGCCGTCCAATTCCAAGGAAAAAGGCTATGATATTGGGTATATATATATATATTATACTATATATATAATATATATATATATAGTATATATATATATATATTATATGTGTGTGTGTGTGTGTGTGTATAGTGGTGTGTGTTTGTGGAAAAGAAATGAGAGATTTTGTACTCTTTTTTGTACTATAAGATATTTATCTGTTTATTATAAAACAAATAAAATGTTGTAGGCGGTACGTCTTTATTTTCCCATAGTATTTCTAGCAAAATAACTTTCTTAATTTAGTTTATTTTAGTCGAAATTCTCTCTCTCTCTCTCTCTCTCTCTCTCTCTCTCTCTCTCTCTCTCTCTCTCTCTCTCTCTCTCTCCAGATTTTCTGAAGTCCAGTCGCGCTGTCTGCATGAAATTTCAGTTATATCTTTTATTTCCGACTTGTGAAACTCATGACAGACCACCTGGTCGAAGGCTGGCTTTGAAATATTCCTGGAAAGTCTCGCCCCGAGTTCAGCGCAATTGCGCATGAAAAAAAGAACGAGAAAACGAAAGAGAAAGAATAAGAGAACTAAAGAGAAAGAAAGAAGAGGTTGCATTCCAATCGGCAGCTGTACGATGCACGACACTTCGTGTGCATCGGGCACGAGAGTTCTGTTTATTCAGCCGCTCTTCCTCCAGTTCCCGTTTCAGTGGTCCTTGGGTGTGAGCACACGCCGTGACTCCTATTATGTAAACAGGTGTGAAAATGAATGAAACGTGAAATATATTGATTTGGAAATGAAATCAGTCATAATGTGGCGTTTATGTTGTGAATGTAGGTAGAAGGATTTATTTGATAAATTCTGTAATTACCAAGACAATGGAGACCAAGTATTTCGGACCGAATTGAATGACTAAACTACCCTGCTGATTATATTTTTCCGACGACATATGTTTTAGATATAGACACTGAAAGGAAGCATTTGAATTATAATATGTTATTAATTCGTGAGTTATGTCCGTTCAGAGAAAAAAAAAATAGCGGAAATTGTGCTATATCATTTCCTTACTGTGTTTATTTCAAGTTATCTGTGACATTTATTGTTGTTGCTTATTAGTGTACTCATATGAGATTTACAGAGGGAACAGAAAGACTGCGGTGGTTCTAGCTGCATTAACTTTGAAATTTAGGATTTATTGGGAGTTGTATGATAAAGTACGAGCAAGGGGTCCGCTCCCTGGAGGAGGTAGGACACTCTTGGACTTGAGTAAACGTGGAAAAACAGACAAATTTGAGTACTGTGTGAGGCATGAGATTGAAAGTCAGCTCAGTTTTTTCTTTGCAAAATCAATCATGAAATTTACGAATTCATTTTGCGAAGCAATTACACTCACCTCGCGTGTTGATATGCTTATTATGTTTCATATGAATCCAGTTGGAGTTCTTATGATAAATGGTAAAATGGTATGAAACTTCCTCTCCACAACTTGGACACACCGCAGTCATGAATTTGTTGTGGTTTTTTAAACGCGGAAAGTGAAATGGGGGGCGGGGGGAGGTTGTTAAGCATGTTTTTTAATTCATTTATTTTTTTATTTTTTATTTTATCGTTTATTTTTATTTGTTTATTTTTATTTTTATTTATTTTTTTTTTACAAAATCAGTTAATCCGTCAATATGATGGGTGAAGTAACATCTCCGATTTTTTTATGCCAATAATAAATACGTTCGCACTGAAGAATACAATGTCTTAAGATTTATGTTTTTTTTCGAGCAGGTTTTCAGTAATGCCTCCATGCTTTGAGAACATAAATAATACTTGTTCTTTTTTTAATTAATATTAATGGTCAAGCTTTCATCATCCTCACTTCCCTTTATTTAGAATGATACATTCCATCATTTAACATCCATCAAAAGTGTGTGTGTGTGTTTATATCCGATGTTGAAAGTACATACAGAGTTTTGAATGATCTCCAATGTATTATTTTTATATTTACGGTCAAACACACCGTCATTCATCATACTTATAATCGTGGATTTTGAGCGATTTATTAACAATTTCAGTTCAGAGCGAAGGAAACGACACCGACGAAAGTCTCTCTGATTTCTAAAAGCATCTCGGGACAAAGTAACGGACGATGTGATCAGTGTCGTTTTCAGTAGTAAGTTGATGGTCCTGGATGGTCCGAAACTATGATTTACTGCCTCAAGCTTTAGGGTGCGTTTTTTCTTGTGTATCTTGGTTTTTTTCTCTCTTTTTTTTTTTCTCTCTTGACGTATTTTCTTGTTTTTTGTAGAGAAAAGAGAATTGTCTTTGTGAAGTTTATTTTTGTTTTGACTATTGAATCCGGTGTGTGCGTGTGAGTGTTTACTCTTGTTTGTTTTTCATATTTTTTTTTTTTAAGTGCGGCTTCTGCTTTTATTTTTTATCAAACTTTTTTTTTCTGTCGTTGTTGATTTAGGTAGCATAATTTATATTTCACATGCAAGGAATACGTAGAAACTTTTTCGTAATACACTGTGTATGAGAAAATAATTTATTTATTTATAAGCCGTTATCCATTATTATTACTAACAGGGTTATTAACAGCTTTTAAAAGCTGATTAGAGAAAACTCATTTTTATTGAAATTGAGAGATTTTTTTTCTTTTTCGAAACGCTAACTTTCATTTCATCATGTAAAGGAGGGAGTATATAAAGAACCTAATGTATCAAGAATGAATTTCTTTTGTTTCTTGGAGAGAGAAGAAACTTCTTTATCTTTCTTTTTGAGTTGAGCAAAATGAAGAAGCGGTTTGTGGTGTAAAAGACCAAAAAGTTCAAGCCATTTCTGTTCGGCTTTTGTGTGGAGGCGGCCGCTTACAGCCAGCGATTCTTCCAGTTATTATTCAGCGTTGCCTCAGAAACTTCGGTCTCGTAAACTTGGCTGTGGATTGTCTTGTATGTGAGAACTTCTTTTTTTTTTTTCAGTAGCGCGTACTTTTACCATATTAGTTTACCATAGGAGGCAGTGTGTTGATGAAAGATGCAGCCCGTATGAAATATCTGATTGTTACAAGGATAGTTTGAAATTACAAACGCGCAAGCACGCGCACAAAAATTCTCACGTATATGTGTGTGTGTGTGTGAATACTTTATCCATTGGCTAAAAAAATTAAGCATTTTCTAGTTTTTACTTTGTATTTCTCAGTTTTCATTGTTTACTTTCTAGTTTTCGTTTTGTACCTATTGACTTTTAGACTTCCTGTTACTCAGTGTTTCCTATCATGTTGTCAAATTCAGAATAATATAAACCGCAGACCAGTTGTGTGTATTGTTCATAAACGGTATTTTTTCGTAAATCAAATCTTTATTGTTTTCACTACATTGATAACATTCGAGGCAAGTTGTAAGGGAAAATAGAATATTGTGCATTAAATACGATATGATTGTACAATATAATTAAAAATTCTCTCTCTCTCTCTCTCTCTCTCTCTCTCTCTCTCTCTCTCTCTCTCTCTCCTATCATCATCATCATCATCATCATCTCATCAGTATTTTAGTTTTTTTCAAACCTTCCTTCTCTCGACAGTAGTGATTTTTTAAAATTAAGAAGTATGGAATTGCATATCCTTTCTTTGAAAATCTAGATTTTGTAGTTATGTTAGTTAAGGATAGGTTCCGTGAACTCAAATTCCTTAACTCGAAGATGAATTGATTTTTTTTTTTAGTTACTCAGTTACTATACATTGAAATAAGTATTCATAAGAGTTCTATTTCAAAGATTAATCCGTTGATGTAGTATCTGTATCACGAGTTCTATCGTAACGAATGAAATCGTATACGATAAGCAATGAATAAAGTTGGGTATCGAGTCGTTGTCAAGTAACCAAGACTATACTCTGTTTTTTTTTTTCATCTGTCCATCCGCCTGTGGTGTTTGCGCATGGTAACACTGCGTCCCGGGCTTTAAATAGGTACGCTATGTCTAAGTCTTAGGTAAATAAAAGGATATCTGGGTGTACATTTGCAACTGAAAAGCGTTTTAATAATTTACTTGATGCGAATAACACCGTTAATATTCGAAATAGGATATTATTTAAAGCCCGGGACGCAGTGTTACCATGCGCAAACACCACAGGCGGATGGACAGAAGGAAAAAAACAGAGTATAAGTTCATTCCTTAGAAGAGAGAGAGAGAGAGAGAGAGAGAGAGAGAGAGAGAGAGAGAGAGAGAGAGAGCAAGCTCCGGTGAATCTCGGATGGAAAATTATTCTCATGGACATAGACTCTGCTTGGATTCAACAGAAAAGAAAATCCTACAAGAGATAAAGGCAATAAATCGTGAAGGGTTCAGGAACCGCCGTGAATAAAAACCGTCAAAAGAGAGAGCTGGGGGTGGGGTGGAGCGCGGCGCCATGTTTGATAGCTCAAATATAACAGTATGAAGCTTAAGCGTTCAACATAGGGATCAAGTGTTGTTTTTTTATTTATTTTAAATTTTTTTTGAGGTGTTTCGTTGTTTTGATCAAGTGGTTTGTGTTTTTTTTAAAGATCTAGATACAATAAAGGATGTATCGTTGTTTCGAGAAATAGTGAGTGAATAACTTTTTACCTAAAACTACAAAAACAGCAGGTTGCCTTACTCCTCACTGTTACGTATCCGATAAAATTTTGTTGATATGGAAACCCAGTAAAAGCTTACCTTTAAAGAGAGAGAGAGAGAGAGAGAGAGAGAGAGAGAGAGAGAGAGAGAGAGAAATACCAACCTTCTCTTAAAGTTATGGAGGGTAGGCCTTCACACCTTCACTGGATGCTTGACCCCTGACCCCTGTTCCTAAGTTGTTCTGGGGAGTACGTATAATTGCTCCCAACGCTTTTGCATGGTGGCCTTTCAGATTACCTCGTTAAGGTCATGTGGGGTCGACAGGTCAGGTGAGCAATTATTTAGAGGCGCGGTTTATGAAGGCATGTTTTAGTATGTTCTCATCCTAACTTGTTTAGCGTGAGTGTGTGGGTCACCCGGGAATGAATTTCAAGGTAAAGAGGTCTTACGAGTAACGACTGTTTTACTTCACCCGGGAGGTTGGTGGGTGAATGTGTTGGAACAGCAACAACGCTGATAACGATGTCAATAGAGGGGATGATTATACTGCGTCCAACGTTTAATCTTGTATGAGAGCAGATGTCACATAATAATAATAATAATAATAACATAATAATAATAATAATAATAATAATAAATAATTAATTAATAAAAAAATCCTCATAATAGCGCGAGTCTTCAAATAGAGAAACAAATCCACAGTTATGTAAATGTACATATATTTTAATTAAAACAAAAACAGAGAGATAGCTTTCGGAATCTGTTCGGTTCCCCTTATTAGGGGATAAGGGGAACCGAACAGATTCCCGAAAGCTATCCTTGCTGTTTTTAAATTTAAATATATGTACATTTACATAACTGTGGAATTTGTTCCCCATAATAATAAATTAATAATAATAATAATAATAAAATAATGATAATAATAATAATAATAATAATAATAATAATAATAATAATAATAATAATAATTAATAATATAATAATATATATAATAATAATAATAATATAATAATAAATAATAATAATAATGTCCATCATCGTAATATCTATATTGACGTGTGTACAAGTAAGGTAAACGGCCTTTGACAACTGTCGTTTATTAATGTTAGCAAACGACAGTTTGTTTTAATAATCATGTTAAAGGAAATACGGATTTTTTTCATTGAGAAGCACGATGTTGACTCTTATTTTTATTTTATTGTTTAGGTCCCGTGGATTTAAAAAAAAAAACTGTTTTATTTCTCATAATTTTGTCAGCAGTCCGAGATGATGATAACGTATATTTACTAAGAATTTTCCACATTTATTGTGTTTTTTATCTATTGATGTGTGCCTTCTTTTTGGTTCATAATTTTTTAAAGTTTTCCTTCTGCTATCATAGTGAAATGGTTACGATTTGTATTGTTTTTTTATATCTATCTCCTTTATCGTAATTTTCACTGCTCGTATCTGTTTGTGCGATTGTCTGTCGGTTCCACTGGCATGCCCGTCTTGTACAGAATTGAAAGTCTCTTATTGATGTTCCTAACTTCAATAATAGACTAACGCTACTAGTGCTAGCTGTGCCAGTACCAGTCATTGTTGTATCGTATATTACAGTGAAACGTAGTGTCTATGTTATGAAATTTTGCGTATTACAGTAACCTGTATCTGCGATTTGTCTCTCTTTCAGCGGTAACTTCAAAAGCTAGAATAACAAAACATGCATCACCTTTACTCTATAAAAACTAAAACGAACAATCTTAACTACATAAAGCCTCAAACTTGCCCAGCTAACAGTATTGGAGAGCGTGGATAGGAATAGCCGGATTGAAGTGTTTTGCCTCAATAAAGTATTACTTTGAGACATGGTCCCTCGATTTTAAGTGCTGCTGTGGTCAGTAATGGCGAGGAATGTGTCCGTACAGTTGTTACTGATACTGTTCTTTGTAACTGCTACTGTTTGTAACCATGAACGCGATGTCAAAACATTTTTTATTTATTTTTATTTATTCCATATTTTTTTCTATAGTTCCTCCCTTTATAATTGCTACTGTTCCATGTCATGATCAGTATGTCAGGTGTTTCCGCTGGAAACCTTTGGTAATGATGATAGACAGTACTGCGGCCGACCATCAGAGTTGTTGATGTTCGCTACGGCGTGTTTTAAATCTTCATGGGAAAATTGTTATTTGGAAGCGTTCCGCTCACAATGCCATTGGTCCAAGGCCTGCGTTTCCGAAGCTTGCCCCTTGGTATTTTCCCGAGATGTAACCGGGTACCAGAATTTTCTTGAAAATAATCTCATCATCTTTCTCCTACCCAAATTGTTACAGTGTTACTAATCAAACCAAACTTAACCTAGGGGCATGCCCCCCCAAAAGGGGGAGGGGCGTGTGCAATACTAGTATACATCTCAGCAATTTGCTGCCCGTTCATGATTATGATACAATGGCAAAGTTATTCACGGAGTACTTTGCCTATGGGCTACTAACTTCCGTGCACTTCACTTGGTGGACTGTAGACATTACTTACTGGTCTTAACAGCGTCCCTAGGGACCGTAGCTGCAACCCCTTTCATTCCTGTTACTGTACCTCCGTTCATATTCTCTTTCTGCCATCGGACTCTCCGCCCTCCAGTAGTAATTGTTTCGTAGTGCAACTGCTTTGAGGTTTTCCACCTGTGACCCCTTTCAGCCCTTCTTGCTGTCAGTTTCTCTTCAGCGCTGAATGACCTCATAGGTCCTAGCTCTAGCCCTTTGGGCTAAATATATCATCTATTGCCGGAGTACTCTCTCTCTCTCTCTCTCTCTCTCTCTCTCTCTCTCTCTCTCTCTCTCTCACACACACACAGCTGCGACCCACAGATGACGAGCAACAAGTATGTTTAGAGTTGTATGAAAGTTAAAGGTTGTATAGGTCTGTCTATGGAAAACTCTTTGGTTATTCCTTTTTTTCCATATCCAAATAAATTCACAACTGCTGGCGATGTTCAATTAGACTAAAGTAATGTAGATATATTCGTTGCAACATGATCTTCATAACCTCGACAGAAAAAATAAAATCTGTAATTTTATTTTGTAATCAGTGAAGGGAACTAACTGCTTACGGTTGGCTGTTAGCTGTTCGGTAGAGGTGTTAAATATGATGATGTCTTCTGTACAGGTGTTTCGATTTCTTAAGTGACCGGATATTATAGCAGGGTTCCTTTACGGTGCACCTCACGTAATCCACAGTAGGCATTACTTAAGGATCTTGCAGCATCCCTTCGGCCCATTGCCGCAACCTCTGTCGTTCCTTTGACTGTGCCTCCGTACATATTCGCTTTTCTCCAACTGACTTTCCACTCCTTGCTAACAGTAGTTTTATAGAGCAACAGCGAGTTTTTCTTCCTGTTACACTTTTCATACCTCTTTACCCTCAATTTCTCTTTCAGCGCTGAATGACCTCGTAGGACCAAGAGCTTAAGCCTAACTTTTATATTTCATTCCATTCTTTACGGTCTGCACTTTTTGCTTACCATGATTGGCATTTATATTATTTATCTTTTTACTTTCGTCTGGAAATACATCTTCACGAATGATTAATCTTTCATTTTGTCGGGCGGGAGCATTGAAATCTCTTCAGGTAAATTTATACTAGATGATTTAATTATTAGTTTTTTCCCCCTTTGCGAAATTATTCGAATCAAGTTTGGACAATATTAGGTTGCAAAATACAAACAGTAATCCATTTATTCATTTTTAAAGGTAAGACCTCTCTCTCTCTCTCTCTCTCTCTCTCTCTCTCTCTCTCTCTCTCTCTCTCTCATGTTAGTTACCAGTTAGTCACCGTACAAGTATATATTTTCCCCACAACACGCAAACTTGTAATGAACAATAATAGTAAGATAAGAAGGAAACGCAAAAGCCATGACGCAAAACTCATGTATTCATTAACCGACATCCAGTTTCATTAGAGAGAGAGAGAGAGAGAGAGAGAGAGAGAGGAGAGAGAGAGAGGAGAGAGAGAGAGAGCACTTCACTTGGTCATCAATGAAGACAGACAACGAACTGTTCTTTGGTGACCTTCCCTTGCTGGTCCCACCCACAACCCCCCCTCTCTCTCTCTCTCTCTCTCTCTCTCTCTCTCTCTCTCTCTCTCTCTCTCTCTCTCTCTCTCTCGCCATCCTTTTGTGTACGAGCAACAGCCATATGTTGTCCGTCTGGTCTCATCCTCTTGCATCAGGCATCTCTTGAGAAACGACTCAATTGATTTTGGCCGTCTGTTTGTGTCATTGGCTGTGAGCTACAGATTACTCGGGTGTCGGTGAATCTGAGTCTGGTTCATACTCACAGAATGAATTATCTTCAACGCTCTATTGTTTGCGAGATTCCAAATGATTTTCCTGCCTAGGTTGAGATTTGGGTTTCCCAAAAATTATTATTATTATTATTATTATTATTATTATTATTATTATTATTATTATTTTAAAAATACTCTTGGTACGTAGCATGAGTCTTAAAATGGAGAAGCTAATTCACAGTTATGTATATGCACAAATATTTAAATACAGATTTTCTTTAGTGATATGCATATATACTTAACTAGATTTGTTTTTTATTTATTATTATTATTATTATTATTATTATTATTATTATTATTATTATTATTATTATTATTATTATTATTATTATTACAACAACAATATAGAAAAGCCTGTATATGATGCAGTACGAGTGAAGATACCTTGAAAATTTTACCAAAGTATAGTGAGAAAATCACCATCTTTGCATCATATAATCCCAATGCTACATTGTTCAGTAAAAAAGATTGCAATAGTAAACAATATCTGTGTACGGAGCTCTTCCTTAGAATTAACGGAAACTAGAACTGACTCCACAAAGAATCATAGTAAGAGAATGAAAGCTATAAAGGGCTTCCAGAAGCACCTATGTTGTTCTCCTGTCTAGCAAAATCCGTTGAATGGACGATTAAAAAATATCTTTGTACCTTTAGTTCTATAGCTCTTCCGCCAGCTTTTCGTCTGCTCGGTAGAATAATTATTTTGAATATTTTTAGTTGGATAAATTGCAATTCCGATCGCTTTTCTGAACTTTGACCTTGTAGAACTGAACTAAATTGAATTGAATATAGAATTTAGGTCAAAGGACAAACACTGGTACCTATGACGTCGTTCAGCGCTGAAACGGTGTAAAAGGAGGTAGACAGTTGCACTTAGAATCAATTATTAGGAGAAGTTGGAAAGTAAGATGGAAAAAAGAGGATATGAAAGGAGTTACAGTGAAAGGAACGAAAGGGTTGCAGCTAGGTCGAAGGAAGACTGCAAAGGACCTTAATTAATTCTTACAGTGCACTACTTGAGGTGTACTGACGGCACTACTTCCTACGGGGCCTTGTAGAACTGGCAATGTCGAAAATAAGAACTTCGAAATGAGCTGCCCAATAGGAACAGAATAAGTCAGAACGGAAACTACAGTGCAGTATCTATCACTGGAGGGACCCCCCGTCAATGTGCAAAAGAGTCGCCAAAAACTTTTGCAATGGTTGCTCGTTGAATTGGTACATGATATACAGCAGTTTGATTTTTACAGCACACCTTTCTGTCGGTCCAGCACTTCAATAGTTGTGAATATTCGAAAGCTACTGGAGCGTGGGTGAATATGTTCTGGTAATTATTATCCGGGAAAATATTATTAACACTGATGGGAATTTCTTCAGCAAAAGTAGCAGGTTATAATTTTTTTCCATTTTATTATTATTGGATAATTTGCTTTTTTTATTGCATATTATACCCCCTCTCTCTCTCTCTCTCTCTCTCTCTCTCTCTCTCTCTCTCTCTCTCTCTGGCTGCAACCGTAATCCATCATATATCCTTCTTATAGTTACCTTGCACCTTGAAGCATCCTGAACATTCCTAACACTTGTAGTTGTTGTTATCGCCCCGTAGAACGTGACGCCTGGCCTGCCGTGGAAAGCTTAGTCAGAACAAAAGAGAAAACACTTCCAAAGCGTTGTATCTTCACTTAACCTGTCACGCAAGGTGACGATTTGGCAATCAATTAGATCACCACACGATGAAGTGTGGGTCTTGTTTGCGTCTCCCTGGCTTCCTCTTCTTGGTTTCTGTCGGTGACGCAAGTTTACTTTCAGATTCGCGTTCGTGTTTTGTTTTAGCCAGATGCATATTTTCGTCGCTCGCTTTGATTTGAATGATGGAATTTGATTTACGTTAAGAATGTACGTATATTGTGACAAAAGGTTTCTTTATCTGATGCAATTTTTTTAGTGTTCTGATTCACGAATCATGTAGACGATTTCTTTTGTGCTATTTTTAATAATATACGTATATTTGTCAGATTCAGAACTATACTTACCACAGTCTCTCTCTCTCTCTCTCTCTAAGAGCGTTTATATTCATATTTTTGACGCAAACAAAAGAGGATGATTTACCTGGAGGCACGGGCGAAACGCTAGGGAAAGTAGAATTATACTTTTAATTGTATAATGGGCAGTGGTTATTGCTCCATAATGACTTTTACTTGGACTGCGACGCCAATTTATAACTTGCATGGCGTACATTTATTCGCCAGTCTCTTCTTGAGAAAGATGTTACTGTTTATTGAAGAAAGTCTTGTGTTACTTATTATTACTGATTAATTTGTATTTGGATGTATTTTTTTTTTATGTTTAAGTAGATTTTTTGTTTACTTTGCTTCGCTTTTCTGGCAATTATATTTGTTACTTAGTCATAAGTCGTTAGGTATGAATGCATTGCCTTGGCTTTCGCACAAAGGAGTTCTAGGGTCAAAGCTCCAGGGTTGTTTAAGTTTAATTATTTTTGTGCAATTATTGCAACAGTTTACAGGTGTTAAGGTATTCATCAGAACCTAATCCCGGTTTTATAGCCGTTCCTGCATAAAACCGTTTCCCCCAACATCTGGCGACGATAGGAACGGTTACGTATGAGCAATCACTATATTCGCTTGCGTATGTACTGTGGATTTTTATGCTCTCTCTCTCTCTCTCTCTCTCTCTCTCTCTCTCTCTCTCCTCTCTCTCTCTCTCTCTCTGCAGACATTACTTTAGGTTCTTTGCAGCGTCCCTTCGACTCGTAGCTGCAACCCCTTTCATTCTTTTTATTATACCTCCGCCATTCATATTCTCTTTCTTCCATCTTGCCATCCACCCTCTCTCTCTATCTCTCTCTCTCTCTCTCTCTTCTCTCTCTCTCTCTGTATTTTAAGTAGTAGCCACTTCGAATCGCAACCAAGTGGACCTTTGTTGATTCCAAGGACGAGGAAGGAATGGTACAGGTAGAATATGTTGAAACTCTGAAATGTCCCCGTTGATCTGGACAGAGAGTCCGTGTACCTGAAGATACGCGACGCTTTTGAAGAGAAAAAGTTAAATGACGTAATTGACGATTGTTCTTTCTCTCTCATCTTCTCTCTTCCAAACAAATATAAATAGATTATAAGCTATTTGCGTGGTCACTCTGTCACATGGCAACATGCTGTTAGGAAATACCGCCCTAATGATGGTCCATTTCCCACTTCAGACACTCGAACCGTCTGACTGGTTTTACTTGAGTTGGGCATCGTTTTAAAGCTATACCATTCTGCCCCCCACAGAAAACGGGATAAGTGTCTCCTCGAAACCCAGACGCGCTCTCTCTCTCTCTCTCTCTCTCTCTCTCTCTCTCTCTCTCTCTCTCTCTCTCTCTCTCTCTCTCTCTCTCTCTCTTGATAACTTAACTTGGGTCCTGTTGACCGGAAATGCGGATTTGAGGAGTGGCCCTCTACGAGTTTAATTTGGTCTGAGTGGGCTATCCGATTGATGGAGAATGCATAGCTCAGTAAAACGTTGTTTGACTCAAAGGAAAGGAAGTCTTAGATTACCAGTTTAAATTTACTCCCTCCCCCGCTTTCAAATATTCATACATCTTGTACTGAACATGTGCAAGGTTGAATGGAAATTTCGACGTATGTTTTCGTTTTCAAAATGGTGCCGAAGTTTCAAAAACGCCAAGAAAAAAATGAGGAAACCTTGGAAGGAAGGTTTATATCTTAGATCTTTGGACATGCAAGAACAAAAGGCATACTTTTTGTTGTCAATATTTTTCTTTATATAGAAATGGTTAGTGTGTGCTTTCATTAAATATGATTTCATTTTTCTAAGAGTTGATGAGTTTTTCCTTAAGATCTTCGCTATTTTGATACGTGTTCATAAATCCCGTTGCTTTTATAAACAGCGGGAGACATGAAATGTTTTCACTCTATAGTCTCCCACTACTTGACCCCGTCAGTCCATTTGAAGACCCGTGGCCACTTCAGTCATTGATGCGGTTATCCCCTTACTTTTGTTATTCTTTGCTGCTCTGGGAAAACATACAGATGTCAACATCAGTTACGACAGAGAAAGAGGCTGCTAGACTCACTAACTGACCAGTCGGAACATTTTTCTATCATTAGATATTAACGTATTGGTAATCTAGGTTGTGGTGTGTGTGTGTGTGTGAACTTTAAATAGAGCGAGAGAAGTTATGGCACGAGGAATTATAAAAGGATCTGGTGACAGATAAGCAAGTGGTATTATATATTTGATGATACACACTGCAAAGATGTCTGCATATTAGTAATTGTGTGTGTTTATATGTGCGTGTGTGTTTGTTTTATAGACTGAGAGGAAAAATAGGAACACTAGAAATGACAAAAATCAGGAAGGAGAGAGAGAGACTCTTGACGTTCTCAAGCCACCATCCTTTTCCCACAGTCCCCAGCGTGAATGACATGTCTGTGATTACTTACTTAAAATGTATATAATCTGATCAGATGGGCCCGAATAGAGGTTAGCCACCGGCGATCTATTTGCACTAAGTAATTGCGGTTTCGGGGCAAAAACGAGAAGGAAGAAGAGGAGGAGGAGGAGGAGGAGGGAAGAACAACCAGGAATGACGCGCTGGTAGGGGAGAGGGAAGGGGGAGGGTGGGTCGGAATTCGGAAATTAATTTACGGAAGTGTTGTGAGGGAACTGCGCAGTCTTTCATCCTTTTGATATAAAGCCCGCCACTAACGTTCATTTATGCCTGCGCAGTTATAACTGAACGTTAGTGTGGACAACCTTCACAGTTTTTCTGGCCTGCGCAGGCGGCCTGAGTAAATAGCTCATCTCAATCGATGAACCTCAAATGTCCAAACGGCTGCGCATGCGCATTGCAACTTTAATGTGGTGAAGGTAACTTTTTTTTTTTTTTTTTTTTTTTTTTTTTTTTTTTTTTTTTTTTGTTTTTTTTTTTTTTTTTTTTTTTTTTTTTTTGCTCTGAAGAACGTTTAGTTGAGTTTTATTAAATTAGAAAGTGTTTATACCTAAATTGATGATATATTGGATTTACTTGTGTTTTCTTTTTATTATTGATAGGGAGGTCTGAATAATGTTTATATATAAATTTTTCCACAAGAAATGTCTTGCAGAATTTATTGAAACCTTTGCTTGGCAAGTAAAATCCAAAGGCTATCGACAGGTCAAGCCTATATATAATTATTCGTGGCTATAAACTATATATGAAAGTCAGTTTTTCAATGAGGAGAAATATTGATTGTGATAAAATAATGTAACACAAGAATGGGCCTATATGCCTCTATTCATGATTATGCATCATGAATGTAATTCATTTTTAAAAATGAGAGAAAAATAATATTCTACTTTCTGATGAAACAAAATCAAACAATATTGGACTGCGTATGTTTAGTCATTGCCTACATCCCACGTAAGGTCGTTTTGAAATGGAATTAGACTAATCAACGCACTAATGAAGGAAAGGAAGACAGTAGTAAACTGCGGATTTTCAGTCATTGTAACACTTCACAAAGTCAATCTTAAAATGGAAACAAATCATTGTTAACCCCTTTTAATAAAATAGAAAAAAAATTAGGCCTATATATGTGTCAACGTTGAAACGGAAACAAACCATTATGAACTTAATTATCTTTCCATGAAACATTAAAGTATTCAGTAAACATTATGAAAGTCCTTGGGGCCAAATTTAAACTCTCAACAAATTCACACGGAAGAACTTAATTCATTTTTATCAACCGCTCTTTCACTGGACGTCTTATTTGACGTTTATGAGTTTTTTTCTTATGATGGCAAAGACTGTATAGTGAATGGGGAAGATTTGCCAGCACAGTACGACTGTGCAGTTAGTTATATATAACTGTTCAGGCATAACTGAGCGCTAGTGGCGGCCTTTACGTATAGGCCCTTTCTTTTTTCTTAATAAAATTCTCCCAGTTTATAGATCATATATATAATATTATTGTATAAATGTATATGTATATATGCGTGTATATATATATATATATATATATATATAATTATATATATATATATGTGTGTGTGTGTGTGTGTGTGTGTGTGTGTGTGATAGTATATATAAATTGCTACCACATATACTTACTAAGGATTAAGCACTATTCTTTCACCAGCAGTGATACCTCAAACCGTCATTCATTCCTTCATTCATTCATTTGTTCGTTCATTCATTCCTTCTGTCCCACTTTCCTTCATTCATTCGTTCATTCCTTCCTTCCGTCCTTCCCGCCTTCATTCATTCATTCATTAGTTCGTTCATTCCTTCTTTCCGTCATTCCTTCATTCATTCATTCATTCATTCATTAGTTCGCTCATTCCTTCCTTCGTTCATTCATTCATTCCTTCCTTCCTTCCTTCATTCATTCATGCATTCAATTATTCATTCATTCATTCCATTATTTTTTTATTCACATTTGTAAGGGTTCATTTTAAGACTAAACTGCTGTGAGAATGACGAAGTATAGATTTGCAATAAGTAATAAAGACGCAGATGTCAGTCAATTAAGCATTATGAATCCCTCAGCTAATGTGGGTCGCGCGTTAGATATTGGGGTAGAGGGGTTCGGGGGGAGTTGGAATGGCCCACAGGTAGACCACAGGATCCAAAAGAATGAAGGAGATAATCGGATGAATAAAGTCATTGCTTTGAATTCTAGTGGGAGCTGTGAGAAGATGGGGAGTGAATACCAGAAAGAAGTAAAAGTTAAAGACTGCTATTCTCTTCTGTTGGGGGGCAGCTGAATGAAAGAGAAATGACAGTCAATTAAACTATTACTAGCGTCGCACTCTACTGCGAGAGGTATTGAGAACACTTGAAAGGAATATGCACTGGAGGCCTTTCGGTCTCCTGAGCCTTCAGAGCCCTGTAGTGAAGGAGTTCCACCCACGAGGTCGGTTCTGAAACTGAAGCTAAAGACTTGAGCATCCAGAAGGAGGAAGAGAAATGGGGAAAGGTTTCAACAGTCTGGAAAGCAAGAAGGAAGAAAGCTGATCGCGCATGAACAAGGAGAAAGAACTCAAGAGAAAGCGAGAGAAAAAGTACTGGCACTTAGTTGAGCCAACAGCAGACACAAGGCCAGATGGGACTGCCCCGCAAAGGCAGCCTATCTGGCATATAGCCTATACTTATGACTCTTAAGCCCTCCCCCCGACGACAAGGGGGCCAGGATTTGGGAGGGAAAAAAACTACTATCCTTTCTAAAGCTTGCAAGATTCCGTGAAATAAAAATGCTCTACTTGAAAACGAAACCATTTAATCTACTGTCCTTTCTAAAGCTTGCAAAAATCCTTGAAATAAAAATGCTCTACTTGAAAACGAAACCATTTAATCTACATACCAGAGAGAGCATAGTAACTGTTCCTGTTACCGCCCTCTCTTCTTCTTCTTCAGGTTCCCCATTCTGTACTTTAATCAAGGCCTTTCTAATCTCCTCCAGAGATGGACGCTTGCATTCGTTTTGCGACCGAGCCTTCTTGATGAGAGTGTTCAGCCGCCGATGGTTCTGGCATCCAGGCACGCTCTCAATGAGTCGGGCGAATGAGTAGATGTCCGTTTGAGGACTTGTTCGTCCACAGTCTCGGCTCAACACGGGATCGAAGTGGTATTGTTGAAAACCACGAAGTGGTTTTCTGAACAAAATCCTTCCGAATGGCAAGCAATATCCATAGTCGATGATGGTGGCCACGGGGTCTTCCGGGCACCTAGTCTCATCGATCATTACGTTGGCTCCATGTAGGTCATTATGTCCAAGTCCTGTCCGGTGGATGTCCTCCAGAACTGCGGACACCTTAGCCAACACAAGGCAGATTCGGGCTACATTTCCAGCGTACTTGCGTACAAATCGCCGGAGAGTGGTCTTGCCATTATAGGACGTCACAAAGGCCGCCTCCTTCTTCGTGTCAAGTTTTCCATATAGAAAAGGCACTCCAGATATTCCTTGCAATGCCCTAAGCCTTCGACATTCTCTAGAAAAAAAATGTCTTCCCTTATCGTCTTTGGCCTTCGCCATCTTCAAAACAGCTCGTTTCCAACGTCCTTCTTCGTCCCGAACCTTGCACCAAAACACTTTCCCATACGATCCTTCACCAAGGAGGCCGCCATTCCTGATGTCCTTAGGATCCAGGATCCTAATATTATCACTTGGGTCAAGCTTGACCTTCTTCGGGAAAGGTCTTGTTGTTCCCGATTCGTCCTCATCCTCATGCATCCTCTTGGTGACTATTTTGATTATTTTAACTTCTTTGTTATATGATTCACCTCTCTTCCTCTTAGGGGAGTTTTCTGCCTCCCTCTCATCTCCATGGTTTCGCTTTTCAGGTGTGTGTGCCATCTCTGTATTTGCTTTAGTTCAGACAACTTGTCTTTGTGCACAGCACTTCGTCTCACGAACTCACGAGCAAAGCTCACTTAGTGAGGAACCGAAATCCCAACCTTATATACTTTTCGTGGAGATTTTTCCAAAATTGTTCCTGTTCAGTTCCTGATTCCTCTGGAGGAATCAGGAACTGTCCTCCAGAGGAATCAGGAACTCCTGTCCTCCAGAGGAATCAGGAACTGAACAGAAACAATTTTGGAAAAATCTCCACGAAAAGTATATAAGGTTGGGATTTCGGTTCCTTACAAAACTAGTAGGAAATGCTAAGAGATGGTTTAAATAATGTGTAGCTGAAGTCATTGAAGCATTAATTATGGTGTTGATAATGAAACAAAATGTTCCCGAATCCATGATTTCGTGAGACCGTTGTACCCAACATTTAAAGGACCTTGGTTGTACCATAGTCTTGTATCAATGGTTCCGTAGTGACCAGGGGAGAAGACAGCTGAAGTGATACGTAAGACCAACCTACTTCCTTCCTCATAACGTCTATGGATTAAAAAGCAATTATAAATAAAAAGGAAGATAAAACTAGGCCAAATTTAAGCTTAAATTAAACGTTAAAACGGAAATCAGCGACTGCCACCGTTTGCCAGATAAAGTCATGGCTACTGAATTAACAGCGTCCCCATGACTTGCTTAGGAAGGGGTGCAAGCTGAGAATTGAAATATCGCCTTTTTTAAGCGCTCTAGCCACACAACTACCACTCTTTTGCAGTGCACTTTAATAACATATATATATTATATATATATATATATATATATATATATATATATATATATATATATATATATACGTTATATATAGATGTCAGTACATATTCGCTTGAATACGCGAGGTATCAGATACTACACATACCATTTTTGGTGCTGTTATTTTTATATGCAAGTATGTAATTTTATTTATGTTATGTTGTTAAACAAGGGTATGAAACATCAAAGAAAGCAGTTATTATTATGAATTGTGTTTCGCAAACGATAAGGAGATATGATAATTATATATATATATATATATATATATATATATATATGTGTGTGTGGTGTGTGTGTATGTATGTATGTATGTATGTATGTATGTATGTATGTATGTATACACTCACTTCTGTTAGCCGTGATATATTCTTACTTGTGGCTGTAAACGACAGTAATAAATCATTCTCACGCTTGTGTTTGACTTATCAAAACCAGACAGAGAAGATTGCGTCGAATAATCTTCACCTGCGGTAAACATCGTATTTACCGAAATAATAGGACGGCAGTAAATGACGCCTTAATATCGGATAACAGCGGACGTGACAGGAGACATTGGAAGTGACTCCGAGGAGACACGGGACGCGTGGGAAAGATGTGACGGTCGTGGGAAAGTCGCGTCTGCTCTGATGCCGCACTGTCCAGAAAAAGAGACGAGTCTGCGATAATTAGATTAATAGCCGCCGTTATGTGCCCCAAATCCCAGATTGGGTTGGACAGGTTATGTTGCTCTCTCTCTCTCTCTCTCTCTCTCTCTCTCTCTCTCTCTCTCTCTCTCTCTGTGGTTGGTTACTTTGAGATCTGTTGTGAATTCTTTGCTCTTGTTGTTATGCCTTCGGCAGCGATGACTTATTTGCTCCGTCGTTTTATTAATTAACGAAGCAGTGGATGATTTTGACTCACGACGTTTCGTGTTTCATCAAGTTATTTTTTACTGTTGGAATTTTTTCCTCATGTTAATTCGTGTGGATAACTTATGTGAATATTCGTACATATTAAGTTTTGCTGACGAATTGTAAATACTATTGATACATGTTAAGTTTATGTTACCTTGTTTTAAATATGTATACATGTTAAATTTTGTTAACACTTTGTATTAAATATTTATACATGTTGTTAAGTTTTGTTGACAACTTGTAAATATTTATACATGTTATGTCGACAACTATGCATGTATGTTGACAACTTGTAAATATTTACTCATGTCAAGTTTTATTGGCAGTTTGTTGTAATTATTTATACATGTTAAGTTTTGCTGCCATTATTTTATTATTATTTACATAACATATGACTGACTGTTGTAACTGTGAATATATATTCTACGATATCGTTATTATATCTAACTGTTGAACTTTAATTGGTAAAATAATCGACTTTGAGCTGTTTAGTCAGCAGCCTCACGGATTTTCTTTCTGCTTTTAAGCCGCAGAATAAACAGAGGTCTTTTACCCTTATTAGCTTAATGTGCCCTCATTGCTGGGGATAAAGAACCCCCTTGTTTACTTTCACGTTGTGGGATCAGAGCAAGAAAGACGTCAGGTTCAAGTGGGTGCAGTGAATATCTCCTGGGACTTGGTGTATCATTCAACAAACCGCAGGTTTATCATTAGAAAGAAACCGTTCTGAATACTTTCAACCTTTATCAAGGTTAGACCTAGCGGCCTTCACTGCTGCTCTCTGATCTTAACCTGTATAAAAAGAGAGAGAGAGAGAGAGAGAGAGAGAGAGAGAGAGAGAGAGAGAGAGAGAGAGAGATGATTTTGTATGCACGAGAACTTCCAATTACGAGGGCCGCCATTGGATGGTAACAAGAACGAAGGTAGAAATCTTGAATATTCGGCTGGTTCAGGTGCGCATGTGGGAACGAAAGTTGCAAAGATATTGTAAAAAAAAAAAAAATAATAAATAAATAAATAAAAAATTGCCACACATGTGAAAAGAGAGAAATGCCATTGCAGGAACTAGAAGTTAATTATGGTGAGTATTATGCCATTGTTAGTATTAGTATTGTGCCGTTGAAAGGACTTAGCATGGTTCCGATGGGGTTGGGCTCAAAAAGTTCATTAGATTGCCCTGCTCCTTCATTTACGAAGTAAAGGAAGGATGTTTTGTTATGGTTCTCAGAAATATTGTGGACTATATATACGTATTTATGTGTATTTATATACGTATATATAATTTTTGAGTGTGTGTGTATTTGCAGAAGGTATGTAATGCAGTATATAAATAATGTATACGAGTATTATCTACACAAGTGAAAGTTGTGGGCCCGGGTTCCTCTTGACTTGAAGGAGTCTGAATCAGACTCGTATTAATCTTCTTGAATGGTTCCTCACATCTTCGAACAACCAGCGCCTTCTCTCTGTCTCGGTCTCAATGCCAGTCCCTTTGGGAGGGCCTGATAATCAACCCCCATCCTTTTTTCTTTTTATTGCTTACTTATTAATTCTATTTTTCTCTGTTATAGTGTGGGCAGTGGAAATGTTATGTTTTGTATATTAGCTTTAGTCTTTTTAGTGTTCGCCGTGGAAATTAATCTTAATTATATATTCATTTATATTTATTACAGGTATAATAATATTGATTCTCACAGATGAAGAATTAAATACCCTACATCTTAGAGTTGCTTCTTCCTTCAGTAGTCTTCCTTTTTTTCAAATGCGTCCTTCAAAAGTATTATTGTTATTATATATAAGTATTATTATTATTATATATACGTAAATATATACCATGTAAGGGGGTAGTGCTGTCAGTGTACCAAAGGGGTGCACTGTATACATGTATACAATACTTAAGATTCTTTTGCATCGTTCCTTCTTCCCCTAGATGCAACCCCTTTCAGTCCTTCTACTGTACCCCCGTTCATATTCTCTTTCCTCCTCATTTACTCGCTATCTTCTCCGAACAAACGTTCGTAGTGCAACCGCGAGGTTATGGTCCTGTTACACCTTTCAGACCTTTTTAATCAATTTTATTCACTACTGAATGACTTCATAGGTCCCAGTACTTGTCCTTTGGCCTAAATTCTCCGTTCCATTCCATTACCATACATTCTCTCTCTCTCTCTCTCTCTCTCTCTCTCTCTCTCTCTCTCTCTCTCTCCATCGTATTTGCACAAAATTAAACAAAACAGAATTTCGTAGTGTCTAAGAGGTAAAAGGATAACTAACGAATTATGACGACCAGAGAGACAACCATTTATGGGTCTCTCTCTCTCTCTCTCTCTCTCTCTCTCTCTCTCTCTCTCTCTCTCTCTCTCAGTCCATCACCGCAGCCTCTCATCAAGTGTCATCTTGCAAACTCTCTTATCAGCGTGCAGCGTCATGCACCGTCAGGAGACACCGGTCTTCTTCTTCTTCTCTAGTCATCTCTGTCATCAATGATTGGTTTTACTGGTAGATGGTTTCCTTCCGTATGGTTCTGAGAGAGAGAGAGAGAGAGAGAGAGAGAGAGAGAGAGAGAGAGAGAGAGAGAGAGAATTCCATTTACCCTCTACTGCTGAAGGATGACATTATAGACTGCCTGATGAATCCATTCGATTTTATTATACTAAACATGTATATAATTTATAATTATATATTATATATATTATATTCATACACTATATATTAGATATATGTATATAGTACAGTATTTTATAGAATACAGTATAATATAAATTAGGGAAGAAATCCAGAATGTCCTTCCTTAATTTAATGATAACAGTGATCATCATCACTGAGCGTAAATCATAGTAGTGCGTCATTCAGTTGTTTTGATTCACCATATTGATGAGCGCTACGGATGACATTATGTATGGAATCGGGCAGACTGCATTCACATGAGGCTCGCAACCTCATCCAACTCAGAAAAATAAAAAGGGTTAATGATTGGAAGAATTCTGTTGAAGAATGCGACGGAAAGACGGAGGAGGGATTTTGCGTTCATTTCAACAAACATGGCAATGCTTTTAGTTCGCTTATTTGAGGTTGGAAATGATTGCGAGGAGGAGAGAGTAATGAAACACTCATTTTCAGTCTCTGTTATTATTGCGGGTGTCGCTCTCAAAATTGAGAGAGAGAAAGAGAGAAGTCGTATTTTGGAACTAAATTTTTTTTTCTTTTCTTTTTTCAAATTAACGTGTATTGTATGGATTTTTTTTTTTTTTTTTGCAAATCGACGTGTTCTGCTTGTGTGTGTGTGTCTGTGTCTGTGTGTGTGTGTCTGAGAGAGAGAGTGAGAGAGAGAGAGAGAAAGAGAGAGAACGTATTTTGGAAATAAATTTTTGTATTTTCTTTTTTTCTTCAAATTAACGTATAGTGTATGGATTTTTTTTTTTTTTTTTTTTTTGGCAAATTAACGTGTTGTGCGTGTGTCTGTGTGTGTGTGTGTGTGAGAGAGAGAGAGAGAGAGAGAGAGAGAGAGAGAGAGAAATATATGCATAACGGCAAACTTATTTTTCTGCACATTCATCTCTCTCTCTCTCTCTCTCTCTCTCTCTCAGATGTGATTATGACACATGTCAAACCTTTATATAGAAACAAATAGTGTGTACCCACGATATTTATTAAGTTAATAATACCCTTTTGTCATATCTCGATCTTATAAAAGCGTCCAGTACTTTTTTCCAGTGCATTGTTCCTATATTTTCTTAAATATAAGAGAAAGGTATATACACATCACCTTCATTTCGAATTCAGACTCGCTCTGAGAAGCTGGGAAAAAAATAAATGAAGAGGTAAGAATTAAAAAGAAATATATAAAAAGAAAATCTCTGCACAATGGCATTGCGTCACGCTGGGTGTAATTGCACCTTGTTATCGGCCTTCTATGGCAATTAGGTCCCTGAAGACCTCGTTTAATGCTAATTGCTCCATTGCATCATTTAAGTTATCTCGCAGGTTTTTGCATTTTTCTCTGTTTCTCGGTACTTTTATTTCCGTTATTGTCTTCTGTTTTTTTTTTATTTTTTTATAGCTGTTCTCCTCCTGAATGCCCTTTAATATATATTTTAATATATTATATCTATATATATATAAATATTATATATATATATTATATATATATATATATAATAATTAATAATGTTTGTGTGTTTAATCGCGGTCCACTGCTTACTAAGGTTGCTATTCAACGAGAAGTACAGGGCTAGGTTCCTGGCAAGCCCAGAAAAATTTTGCACCTGGAAGTCAGTCGACTGCGGTGTTTTGTAACCTGGTTGGAGAAATGGTATGGGGCTAGCAGCCTCATCACAAGGGCATTGTGATGCCACCGCTTATATGGTTAAAAAGGTTATGCTGAAAATTAATTTACACATATATATAATATATATATAATATCATATTAATATCATAAATCTATCATAATAGGATATATATCATAATATATATCCTAATTTTTATTTTTCTTAATTTTTGGGACATTGATGACTATTTATTAGTGAATAAAATCGTGCATCAACCTCCTTGGTTATGTCAGTCAGATTATGCAGTACTGGTTGAAAGTTTAAAACTGTCGTCACCGTTGTGTGTATGATAATGATGGTGATGCTAACAGCAGCCATTTGCGACGATGACACCATCCCGTTTGGGTAGTCGTCTCCTTACATAAGTCCATGTAAATAAGAGGTCACGAAACTGGATTTTCGAAAATAAAAAATACGAAAGTTTCGAAATGGGTAAAAAGCCTCACGACACGAAATTGTTTCCGCCTTTTCTCTCTCTTATTCGAAATCGATTAACCCGCAGAGAGAAGGCGAAATTTCAAAACAAACGAACGGGGAAGGAGGAGAAAATGGACGATAATTGGCCGGGAAAGATGCGTCTCATTCGAAGGGAAAGTCCAAAGGAGAAGAAATAAACCTTAAGGGCGAAAGTGAATTAGGTTGTTGTGACAATTATCTCGCTTATTTTAGCGGCGCTTCGTTTTTTGTCTCCTCGTAGCTCTTCGCACTTTCAGTCGACGAGATGTTGTTGCTTTTCTCGTTCCTTCTGGCTACAGACCCAAATTTGAGTGTTCTATTTCTGGCACCAGCTAATGTTGCACAAACCAGGTTCACATTTGAAAAGGCAAATGCATCTAGATAAGCTTTTAATAATCTCTTCAGTGCTTAGTCGTAGTTATCAGCTATAATTGAGAAGCACTAAAAATGGAATAAAATTTCATGAAGACTCCTCTCAGAAAATGCTGTCAGGATGACAAGCGATGATAAAAAAAAAGCAGAAAAATTGGCAGTGTGGATATTTTACTACTTAGATATTACTGAGGTCTGATCTGGCCCGTGAAACCCTCCCAAACATTCCTCCATTCCATTGAGGCAGCCTCCCCCAACTGGCAGTGTTTGTTTGACTGATTTTAAAAGATAGGGCTCCTCACGATCAGAAGATAAAGTACTTGAAAACCTCTACAGTGTAATGATTAAAAGAGACGTTGGAAGTGGTGAGGCAGAGATAGGGAGAGCGAAAACACTTTTGTGAAAACTTCTAAAAGAAAAAAAAACAAAAACTTGTGAAAACTTCTAAAAAGAAATAAAAAGGAAAATCCCACCCTTTAGTTTGAAAAAGGTGCACATTTTTAATGATGTGATAACTTCCTCTATTTCGAGGAGGTACTGAATTCTGGAAAAGGACATGTGCGCATAAATGTATTTTGGTAAATTATATATATATATATATATATATATATATATATATATATACATATATAAAGGTATAAGCCACGAAGGAAATATAAACAACGGAGTTTCTTGCAAGATCTTTCGACTCAACGTCCTTGTTATCTGCTGAGTTAACGGACGTTGAGTAGAAAGATCTTGGAGAAACTCCATTGTTTATTTTTCCTTCATGGCTTATACCTTTCGTGATTCAGTTATATACACACACGCGCACGCACGCGCACACACACACACGCACACGCACACACGACGCACACACGCACACACACACATACACACACACACATATATATATATTATATATATAATAAAGATATATATAATATAATATATATTATATATATAGACAGATTTCTACATAAGCTTTTTTCAAAAGAAGAAATGTTTTGACTTCCCCAGATGAGGAACAGAGAAAATAGGGAAAGTAACGAGTACCTGTTGGTATCGAAAACTGGGGATTGATTTAGACCTGGCGAAAGTATGAAAGAAATGTCGCAAACAGGAGAATCCTGGGTGTGTTCGACCACATCGTCTCTCACGAAATTGTCTTGGGAGATGGAAGATCTGATTGAAAGAGAAATCGGGAAAATGATTCATTGTTCTTTGCGCTTGCAAACTGGCGTCGCAATGACCTCGGTCATCGGCGCAGAAAGTTAATCAGGTGCTGAAATAATTTAGAGAAAAGAGAAGTACCAATGCGCCGAAGAATCGAGTTTTCTGTACCTCGTATAATCAAGGCCACCGAAAATAGATCTAAATTTCGATGGTCTCGGTTTACTAAAACGTTGTTTGAGCCGCGGGCAATGAAACTAACCAGGGCTTGGGGTAGCCTGACATCTCGTTGCCAGACTCACGATCATGGCTAACTTTGACCTTATATAAAAAAAAAAAACTACTGAGGCTAGAGGGCTGCAGTGTCGTATGTTTGACGATTGGAGGGTGGATGATCAACATAACAATTTGCAGCCCTCTAGCCTCAGTAGTTTTTAAGATCGGAAGGTAGATAGAACAGCGTTGACGGACAGACAAGTAGCCATCTCAGTAGTTATCTTTTACAGAAAACTAAATTGATGAAGTGATGGAATTATTGAAGATAGCTTAGGAATTAGCAAGGAAAATAAATAATTAGGAAAGTCGTTAGTATATTCTAGAAAGGAAATGAATATGTAGGTGAAGTTTGTATAGCTTCATTACAGAGTGATATAACGATATTGATAGCATAGAAAACATTAGATACCAAGAGTAACGGGTTTTATTCATGAGAGCATTTATGTTTAGTGGATCCCTCTCAACACAGTTACATAATTTTTGTTAAGAGATTGATTCTATGGTATGGTTCTATGGTGTATCTATATAATATATAATAGGTAATCATATATATAGATAATAGTTATATAAGTATCTAATATATATATATGATTATTAATAGTACAACGACCAAGTCATTTGTAACATAAAATCTTTATTAAGAGAATGATTGTATTTTTAGATATATAATTATTAATAGTTAACATAACATTGCAAGCCTTTGTACCCAGATTCGAAATAAATAAAGAGGATTCATCGTGTGAATTCGACAGATCTCTCTCTCTCTCTCTCTCTCTCTCTCTCTCTCTCTCTCTCTCTCTCTCTCTCTCTCTCTCTCAAAGCTATTTGAATTTAAGAAGAAAACGACAGAGTAATTAGGGCCTCCTGAGTCGACACAAAACCGCCACTCTAATGAACCGCCATTGTCTCAATAGACATACACACTCGCACAGAATTGAACCCCCTGATCGCTCCGGCGATTGCCCGCAGAGACGCCATCTTGGGACTCCCATCTCTCGGCCGTTCGTCTGCGGCCGTGTCATTAAAATGGATGGAGTCAAACCATCAGAGACGGTGATGATAATTCTTCCACTTTCTCCCTCAATTCGCGTCGGAGGAGCGGAAGAAGAAGAAGAAGAAGAAGAAGAAGAAGAAGAGGAGACTGATCGGGGATGATTTACGATTGAAATTTGATGGGTGAAGAGAAATTGGCGACGAGATTGAAGGAGGAAACTTTCTCGGGACGACGATGTAATGGTGGGAAATTAGTCTCTGTCCGGCTGTTGACTTGAGTCTACATTTAATGTTTATATATATATATATATATATATATATGTGTGTGTGTGTGTGTGTGTGTGTGTGTGTGTGTGTGTGTGTGTGTGTGTGTCATATCCCATTACCGTGATTTCATATACATACATCGAGCAACAAATTTCCCTCAATATCCAATTCGCTCTACCTCGGAATTAATATATTTCTTATGTATTTAACCGAAGGGGAATTTTTTTAGTCGATAAGAAGATTTCTTATTGACTAAAAAAATTCCCCTTCGGTTAAACATATATGAAAATATATTAATTCCGAGGTAGAGCGAATTAGATATTAAAGGACATTGTTGCTCGATGTATATATATATATATATATTCTAATAAAAGGGACCCATAAAAACACCAAAATATAGAGAAAAAAGTACTATATTTCAGAGACTGCTGTCTCCCTCTTCAGGTAGATGAATGAAGAAAAGTTTACAGAAAAGGTGGTATTTATACCAAGAGGTCCATCCACAAACCCAAGCCAATTTAAGTCACCCCGCTGATAATCTTCCTTTAATCTTCTTAAGGGTTGGTTGAATGAAGAGGTTGTCGATCGTGTCCGAAATCCATGCTCCTTTTGAGTATGTTCATACCTGCCTCTCTTTTATTAAGGCCGATTCCATCATTTGACTCTTGTACCGGCAGTTGCTGCTATAAATTACACGTGAACAAATTCCAGTTTATTCTATGGTTATGTTGCATTTATATGGTTGAAAATAGCAGAGTTCTGTTGTCTAGGTATGGACAACAGAACTCTGCTATTTTCAACCATATAAATGAACATAACCATAGAATAAACTGGAATTTGTCACGTGTAATTTATAGCAGCAACTGCCGGTACAAGAGTCAAATGATGGAATCGGCCTTAAGAAATAAAGAGAGGCAGGTATGAACATCTCAAAAGGAGCATGGATTTCGGACACGATCGACACCTCTTCATTCAACCAACCCTTAAGAAGATTAAGGAAGATTATCAGCGGGGTGACTTAAATTGGCTTGTTTGTGGATGGACCTCTTGGTATAAATACCACCTTTTCTGTAAACTTTTCTCATTCATCTACCTGAAGAGGGAGACAGCAGTCTCTGAAATATAGTACTTTTTTCTCTATATTTTGGTGTTTTTATGGGCTCCTTTTATTAGATGGAATTCTGTTGTTACAGAACATTGTTACCAGTCATATATATATTATAACATATAAATGTATGTATTCTTATTGGTATAGTATCACATCGTTTATAGTTGTCATTATAAATATAAAAATTTCCTAAGCTTGGAAACATTCTTTTATTTCTTATTGCAGTTAACCAAATGTGATTTGCATTTTTTTAACGCCCTCGAAAATGACAAGAGTTTTAGAATTTCTTGTGTTGCTATCTTGACTGTTAATGTTATTATTCCTTCTAATCTAGATTTATTGTCGCATTTCCCTTCGTCTTTGTTTCTTTATTCATTATTTTTTTTTTCAAATTCAGTCGAGTTTTCTCTTAGGGCAACAAGCCTTATATGTTGTTGCCATGTCCTAGGTCAACTATTATCATTACTATGAGGCGAGAGCAGATATTTATAGGGAACAAACGAAAGAGGTTTAAATGGTTAAACAAGTAAGACACAGAAGAAAATTTAACACAAAAATAGTAAGTCAGCCAAAAATGAATGTGAATATGGGCATATGAGAAATATTGGAAAATAAAGATTCAGACAAAGCCACAAGGGATTATTAAAGTAGCATTTACCATCCCATAACTCTTAAGGCTTAACATCATCAACACTTTCGGTAAATATGAATTGATTGATTTGGAATTATCTGGCGTTACAGCTATCTAGCATAATTAAAAGCCGCCTGTTGCTGGGCAGTGTGTGTTTGCGCCTGATTCGATTTGGTTACTTTAGGAGTTTTCTGCACAGCGTATAATACTGTATAAGCCGTGGCTCATGAAACTTTCAGCCACGGCCCGGTGGTGGCCTGTCCTATATCGTTGCCAGACTCACGGTTATGGCTGCAGTTTGGTGTGCTTGATGATTGGAGGTTGGATGATCAACGTACGAACTTGCAGCCCTCTAGCCTCAGTAGCTTTTAAGATTTGAGGGCGGACGAACAGGCAAAGCCACTCCATTATTTTTCTCTTACAGGAAACTGAAACGTGATATTTTTGGCGTATTTTAGAAAAGAGGGTATCATGAGACTTAGAAAAAATAGAAATAAATAGAATGCCAGGGTTGCTACGTAGGAATCGTCTATACCGGAGGTTAAATGGGGACTCTTGCGAAAATTTAATCAAATTGCTATGAATGGGTCTATTTTTAGGAAGCTAAATCATCAATATTCTTTTCTTATTAGTTTAGTATAAGAGACCCTATTATTTTTTATGTTTTCCTGATTTGCAGTGACGTGATAATTTGAGAAATATTCCGGATATCATTACTTCAGTGTGAATTGGATGATTAGTAATGGAACAAGCTCCGTATCAGTTTTCCTCCTCATAAGTATCGTTAATCTTGTTTCTCTGTCAATACACAGCTCAATTTTTTAGGAGAATTCTTGGTAAGTCAGTCAACCAGGAAAAGAGGATAGCAGTGGTTGTGTGTTGTGTGTGTTTTGCTGGAGGAAGCATTGGTCCTATAAAGCAACTTGATTCAGTCAAAGCAATTTAAGTAATAGTTCTTTTTGCTTGTTCGTTTTGATGGTACTTTTTTTATATCCTCATCATCCTTTATTACCTTTGTTCCTGTTCTCTGCTTGTTGTCTTGAAGGCAAACTATTGATATTTCCTTACACATCTTCCGTATCTCGTCCTTTTCATCCTTCGTAGTCTTTGTGTGCTCTATTTTTCCTTTCTTCTTCCGTTTCGCTTCTTCCGTTTCGTCGTCTATTTATCTTCCCCCCCTTTTTACACTTTTTACTCTCCGATAGTAGTATCAGCCCTTCCCATTTCTCCTTGCGAGCGGCCAGGCCCCCACCGTCTACTTGCTTTGAGCAAATATAGAGGTTTTACGATCCCCGGAGCTTTTATTGTTTTATCGGTTCCGTGATTGGATACTAATGGGCCCTTTGGCATTTGGCGGTTGCGTTGGCAGTGCGGAGGAGTTTGTGGTTCTTCCCAGGTCCAGTTCACGAGAGAGAGAGAGAGAGAGAGAGAGAGAGAGAGAGAGAGAGAGACTCGCTGGCTCAGAATTCAGAAACTGATATCAGGTGATTTTGAAGACATAGTTAGATTTACATTTAGATAGGAAATGTTAAAAAAAGACAATACCGATAAGACTTTGTAAAATTGAATCTTTAAACAGACATCTCGTTACGATTTACTGATAGACCAGACATAGCCAGGGACTTGAGTAATCCAGTTTGGGTTCATGTCCCTAAAAGACTACGTTTTATGACTTACTCTACAGAGAAGAGAACAGGTATAGGCAGGCTGACTTGAACTGAGTTCAGTTTAATTCTTAAAAAAAAAAAAGGTGATATAATAAAGGAACGGACAGATTGACGACGCATATTCTTGAACCGGTTCACCTGAATTTGTAGTTATGTACCACTAGTTATGTACCAATGCTTTCCTGGTCACTAAAGTCCCTGAGTAATGTGGCAGAAACAAAATAATTAACAATGAGGTCCTCGAATGTTTCAAGAACACCGATTTTATGTTTGGGAAAATCCACGAATACCTCAACAACAGTGATTTCTTGATGAGTAAGGACCGTGAATGTCATAGCTTCAGAAATAGAAGAATAATTAACGTGGCCCCTCTGTGCCTTTGCAAGAGTGAGATTGTCACCAGGAAGCCTTCGAATACCGTAACGTTAGTTCCTTGAAATTCGTAGCTGCAAAACTTTAGAAGATGCTTGGAGTCTATATAATCACCTTAACGATTGATGTGGCCTTTAAATGCTGTAGCATCAGTGCCCTAATAAAGTCCTTGAATACTTGAATACAATACAACAACATTGTCGTTCAATAAGAATAATCTCGTTAACGCTCGGTGATCAATTTTTAGTTAAAAAAAAAAAAAGGAAAAAAAAAAAAGGGAGCTTTCTAACCACATTCTTCATATATATATATATATATATATATATATATATATATATATATATATATATATATATATATATAAAACTGGCATATATAAATTAGGTCCAAGGCCAAGCGCTGGGACCTATGAGGTCATTCAGCGCTGAATATAATGTTGAATCAGTTGTTAGGGAGGGTGGAAAGTAAGCGAGAAGTAAGAGAAAATAAACGGAGGTATTAAAGGAATGAAAGAGGTTGCAGCTAGGGACCGATGAGATGCTTCAAAGAACTATTAAGTAATGCCTTCAGTGCACCGTGTGAGGTGCAACTATTCCCCTATATACGGGTTTCAGGGGTTCAGAATTTGTAACGTTGGTTTTTTTTTTTTTTTTTAACCTCCGTTTGTTCACTCATGCGCGGAGAGGGCTGCTGTACGCCCAGTTAATGCCAGTTTTTCTTCCTCGGGTAATTAGTTCGATTTTTCCCCTCCACTTGTAATTGGGGAGAACCAAAGGGTGGGAACCAGCTATTCACAGCCGAGGAAACGGTGTTGCGCTCCGATATTCAACAGGTGATGGAGCTTTCCTTCGCTCTGATCTGGTTGCATGGCTCAATAGATGGCGCGCGTGGCTGCAGGAAACCGAGTTTCCGTAGGTTATTACAATATAATTTGCATCATATTTTTTGTTTTTGAAATTGTCGTTCGACTATATTTTAGCAAGTAGCTGATATATTTTAAAAAGAATATAAGATAGAACAAGTAGAACATTAAGACATTTGGTAATTATTCTTGTGACGAAATGGAAGAACCTTTGCAGATGTTTACATATACTGACAGTGAATCATATAGCGCCTCAGCAGCGTGGTTGGTATGGTATTAGCGTCCCACCTCGGTGGTCGCAGGTTCGATTCTCGGCCATTCCATTGAGGAGTGAGAGATGTGTATTTCTGGTGATAGAAGTTCACAATCGACGTGGTTCGCAGGTCAAGTAAAGCCGTTGGTCCCGTTGCTGAATAACCACTGGTTCCATGCAATGTAAAAGCACCATACAAACAAACAAACAAACAAACAGTGAATCATATCCTGTGCAGTATATTGCAAGGTCATCGAACAACCCGTTCCATAGATGAAATGGAAGCTTCACACAAATTTGTCAGATCTTGCCTTTTACCTGTGATCGTTTGTGAAAGAACGACAGACACTACACAGTATATAGGACATAAACAGATAATGATAATAGTAGTATCATATGCACGCATATAAAGCCAAACTGGTTAACGTAGAACAATGGTAACAATATCAGATCTTATCTTTCACCAGTCTACTGCAGACGCCAAAGTTAATAAATACGAACGCAAATAACTGATTGATGTGAGTCTTCAATGGATTTACTTCCCGTATGGGGGTGGGGGGTGGGTAGCGCAGTCAGTGCCTGCTGGCATTACTTTAGGTTCTTTGCAGCGTGTCTTCGGCTCCTAGCTCCCACCCCTTTCGTTCACTATACCTCCTTTCGTATTCTCTTTCTTCCATCTTACTCTCCACCCTCTCCTAACAATTGATTCATAGATCAACTGCGAGGTTTTCCTCCTGTTACACCTTTCAAACGTTATACTGTCAATTTCCGTTTCAACGCTGAATGACCTCATAGGCCCCAGCGCTTGGTCTATGACCTAAATCCTATGTTCAATTCAATTCAGTTCAATTCATTTCATTGGATTTACTAGTTAGTTTCCGAATGAAGATGCCGATATTTTTGACAGATAATGCCAGCATTTGAACCTGAGGCAAATTTGCACGTGACTTTAATATATCCTGTCTTCAATAGGAACTTACAGAAGTATACATTAATTTCAGAATTCCGTGAAATATCTTATGATACTTTCATTTTAAATTTAAATGCCTGCGTTTCAGTTTCGAGAATCCCCCCCCCCCCTCTCTCTCTCTCTCTCTCTCTCTCTCTCTCTCTCTCTCTCTCTCTCTCTCTCTCTCTCTCATATCAACCAAAGAGGACAGACTGGAACGTCTTAATGGCGAAAGGTCAAGAGTTACGCCGGATAAATCTCTGGAGGTCTCAAATTGAAGCTCATAGCTCGCAAAAGGTTTTATTCCCCATTGTTGGGCAAAGATTAAAAGCTGAAGCTATGTTTTCAGGTAGCCATTTCGTGCCTGATCCCGCAATTCCAATTTTGGCAAAGACAGGTATCGAACTGGTGTCTCAATCGATCAGTAAATCAGCTGCATAGCGTAACTCACTCTCAACGGGCCAACCCGTGGCCACGGCCAACACCCCCCCCCCCCCCCCCCCCCCCCCCCCCGCCATCCATTCCAGGTAGCGTCTTCATCCCTCACATTTTTTCGCCCTCCTCCTCCTCCTTCCCTCAACTCCTCACTGATGAGTAAAACTTACGTGAACCTGGGGAAGTCTTTCTTGGATTTATGAGAGACGCTCACAGCTCAGAATCATAAGCTGAGCTGTTTCCAACTTGGAGCAACGAATTTCAGCTTTCCCGAATGTCATACGTACAAGTAGCCGTGGGAAGGCGGGCTGGTGGTTCAGATTCTTCATTTATTTATTTTTAAGCCAGAGAGAGAAAGATAGATGATTTGACCGTGGTGTCGGAGATTGAAGAAAAATCTTGACAATTAGATTGAAGGTTGGCACAATTTTTTTTTCTTTCGTCAATTTTATATCAGTTCCATCCAATGTTGTTATTGTCAGTTTGTTCTGTCTTTGGTAGACTAGTGTATTAAGGTGGAAGTTAGGGCTGGGGAGAGAGAGAATTATGAAATAACGGACATGAATGATCAATGCTCCGCCAAAAAGAATAACAAGTAATTGAAAGTTAATCCTCACTACAAAGTAATAAAACTCTCTCTCTCTCTCTCTCTCTCTCTCTCTCTCTCTCTCTCCTCTCCTTCCGTGCACTTTTTCTGGCTTGCGTTTATTCGATATTTCATTATTGCTTCTTTCTGTTGCACCATTTTTCATTTTAGCAGCGTTACCTCTTCTTAATGAAAACAGGCAAGTTTACTGGCTATTGATCGGCAAGTTATCGAATGCTCATAGCGAACAATGTAACTATTACCGTTAACAACACTGACATCGGTTCAACTTTGACCTCTTATAGCTGTGCATGTTCTTTTCATTTTCTCGCTTTTATCTTTTCTTTTCCTCGGCCTTTTCTGTCCCTTCCGCCGTGAGGGACCTATTATTA
This sequence comes from Macrobrachium nipponense, assembly GCF_015104395.2. Lineage (NCBI taxonomy): Eukaryota > Metazoa > Arthropoda > Malacostraca > Decapoda > Palaemonidae > Macrobrachium > Macrobrachium nipponense. Next base: position 3,978,769 of record NC_087208.1, on the reverse strand, counting down.
TTATTATTATTATTATTATTATTATTATTATTATTATTAGTCGGAAGATGAACCTTGTTCATACGGAACAAGCCCATAGGAGTCATTAACCTGAAATTCCAGCTTCCTCTACTTCGTTCATTTGAAAGAAGTAGAGGAAGGTAATAGGAAGTACAGAAAGAAGAGATCGGTTATTAGAAAACACAGTAAAAATAAAATGAACAGATGAATGAATAAATATACAAAAATTGATATACATTTTTTGGTTGTGTTAGGACAGTCATGCAGTGCATGTTTGACTTCTTTCGTTGAGATCAATAGACTTTCAGAGATTTTTAATGTCTTTCTCGTCGGCACCGGTCTCCACCTAAGTTGGCGTGACCAGCGGAGAGTCTCAGTGCGATGTTTTTATCAGATGGGAATTTGAACTTAAAAGTGTTTTTCCCGCGTTGTTGTGGTGTCACGTCACCTCTCGTAGCCGTTTGTTCAGTTATAATCGCCCTGTTACTGTCGGGTTTAAGCGCCAATGAGTTGTAACAATGGGTGATTTGACGAATAATGGAACACTGGGATGATTTTGTGTGTGTGTTGTGTGTGTGTGTGTGAGTTTTGTTTGTGTATGTGTGTTTTGCGCTTGTGATTTCAAGCCTGGATGAAGGCGTGTTTCTGAACATGTATGCACGTACCGTACACATAATTGTTGTAACAATGGGTGATTTGACGTATAATGGAACACTGGGATGATTTTGTGTGTGTGTGTGTGTGTGTGTGTGTGTGTTAGTGAGTTTGTGTATATGTGTGTTTGCGCTTGTGATTTCAAGCCTGGATGAAGGCGTGTTTCTGAACATGTGTGCACGTAGCGTACACATATTCTGTACATGTGTAAAATGCTCTCAGGTATGCATGTGTGTTCATATCTATGTTAAGTACACAATTGTGCGCTTGTTTGTATATATATATGACAGAAAATATGTGAAATCAGGGATTTCACGGAATCCCTAGGTAATTTGTTACATGACCAATTCGCTTAGGAACATTTGATCCCCTTGGGCTAATACTAAACGCGACGAAACAATGATTCATCTACTCCGTTTCGCCGTGTTTAGTACTATACCCTGGGCGGTATGTTATCGGGAAAGGACTGAAGTGGATTCATTTTGTGAAATTCGAGGAGGTTGACGAAGAAGCTAACAATAAGATAGACATACCATACAAATAGGCCTATGTACGATTAAACAGCGAGTCATATGAACTGGGATGAATTGGATGTGTGTGACAAAAAAGTAAAATAATTAAAATCGAAGTCAATTACTAGGATAAATGAGCAGAGAATCCAATGCTTGACCATCGTATTCTCTAGAGCAGAAAATGACGATCATTAAAATTGAGTGAGAGAGAAGGAGGTAGCGCCAGATACTTTCCCTTGGTTTTCTAGCACATAACACTTCTCGAAAAATGAAAGGGAAACTGTAAACCATATTTCACGTAGGAGCTTTTTGCGAGATAATTATGGTAGCTGTGTAAGCACGTATTTATTTTACGATGGAACTATTTTCCCATCTCGTTCTACAACTTAAATATATACAAGTAATGTAACCGAGATTAATACTGTTTTTTATTTTAAGATTTTTATCTCTGAGTGCGTAAAATACGTGCTTATAAATATATATATATATATATATATATATATATATATATATATATATATATATATATATATAATATATATATATAACGTATTTTACGCACTCAAAATGAGATAAAACTCTTAAAACCAGTATTAAAGTCATTTACGTTACAGTTGTTTATATATTTTAGGTTGTAGAATGGGATGGGGAAAAATATTTCCAACGTAAAATAAATACAGTGCGGCTATATATATATAGCTAGTATAATAAAAAAATTATATATAATAATATATCTGATATATATTATATGGTGTGTGTGGGGTTGTGTCGTGTATGTGTTGTGGTGTATAATGTGTATAATATACGTATATATTAATCTATATTATATATATATCTAAATATATATGTAGACTATAAAAAAAAACTTGGGACTTCGGCGATTGAACCGACAGGGCTGTTGGTTGTATGCCCTTGCGTGCGTCCGTATAGTGATTCATCTAAACCCATTTCCTCCCATATGTCCGAGAGGCAACCGCATGTCACAAGGGCCCCAAGCCGCTTCTTGACCTTTTCCTGTCGGAAACCCCGAAGGCGGCGCGGCGCTCAATCAGGCCAAGAGATGGCAGCAGCAGCGGCACCTGACGAGGTCCTTGTCCTGCTGTCCGG